>NW_012267298.1:10449056-10463539 GCF_000151885.1 Dipodomys ordii
GCCGCCTCCCCCCTCCTCCCCGGCGTCCGCCCCGCGCTCCTCCGCGGCTCCCCGGCTGCTCCTGGCCCCCAACTCTCCAGAGACTCAGTGGAGAGTGACAGCCCTGCCCCGCCGCCCCAAACTGCCTTTTCTTGGGGTGTGTGTGGTGGGGGATGAAGGGACACGAAAAATAAAGCCAAGCGTTGACCTTCAGACGACACCCGGGACCCCAGGGGCCCAGCAGACCCCGCCGCTCCCTGGAGCCCCGCCCGGAGCCCGGAGCGCGCCCGGGGCAGGGGCCGGGCCGGGGACCCGCGTGGCCTCCCGGCTTTCGGGAAGCGTCTGTGAGAGGTGCCCGGGTGAAGCTGCGAGGTCTGGGGGAGGAAAGAGGCTTCGAGAACTGCGTGGAACAAGAGCCACCCCTCGTCCTCCACGGAGGCCTGTAGGAGTCGGCCCCGACCTGCCTTGCGGTCGCCAGGAGCCACGAGCTGCCCGCCCGCCCGAGCTGCCGGGGGCATTGCTCCCGCCACTCCCCGCCGCTCTGTTGAGATGAAGACCCGCCCGCCCCGCCCCCCCCCCGCCCCGTGGTGCGCGCCGGCCTCGGCCTCGAGGTCCCCGAACGCGCGAGGGGAGGGGAGGGGCGCGGGCCAGTCCTTCCACGCACGGCCCTGCGTCTGGAGACCCACACGCCGCCCGTGGAAGGCAGGAGGGCCGCCCTCTGGGACGGCGCCCCAGGCCCAGGCAGCCCAGGCCCGGGCCGGCTCCGGTACTGGGAAGACATCGCGCCCTGGGCGGGTGCCCCGCCGCCTTCGCGTAGCCACCCGCAAACCCGAGGAGCAGGAGCGAGCGCAAGCGCCATCTCCACAGGGTGGCTCAAACCTCCCTGTGGGCAGTGTGACCCGCGGCGATGGGCGGGAGGCGGAATTGGGGCACAAATGGGTCCCCCAGTGAGAGGGGTTGTAAGAACGGGAACTTTGCTCTGAGGGATGATGAGCAAATCCCTCTGAAACTCCGGGTTACTCAGCAAAGGGGAGACGCAGCCAGAGCCAGGGGAGACCTGCCCTCGCGAGGCCCCTCCTCCGGCCAAGGACGGAGGCTGCACACACCCACACCCTCTCCCCTCTAGAAAAAGCCAGTGGGCCCGCACCGGCGGCTCATGCCTGTGATCCCAGCTACCGAGGAGACTGAGAACCGAGTTCAAAGCCAGCCTGAGAAGGAAAATCTGTGAGCCTCCTATCTCCAATGAACCATCAAACACAAGCTGGAAGAGGAGGTGTGGTTCAAGTGGCAGAGCGCTGGCACTGAGCACAAAAACTCAGTGACAGCACCTAAGCCCTGAATTCAAGTCCTAGGACTAGCAGATAGACAGACAGACACACACACACACACACACACACACACACACACACACACACACAGAGTGAATAGAATCCAGCCTCCTCAATGCAGCCTGAACAACCACCCATCTCTTCCTAATCTGTGCAGGGCACTCCGCGCTGAGCCCAGCTTGCTCCTGGGTCACTCAGACAATGCACAGCGGCTCCCCGCTGCTGGCACCCACAAGAGGCTGTTACTGGTTCTGAACCTATGCTCATGAGCACAGGTGACACAGGCAGGGCTAACACCTCTGGAGGCCACCCTAGAACCAGCAGAGGGGGGCGTCTTCCCGCTGCGCAGCCACCAGCAGTGCCTAGCGGCCACTTACACCTCAATGCCCAGCAGTGAGGCTGGGGACAGTCCAATACTGGTGGTCATGAATGGCACTGCTGGCCTTGCTGCCTCCCCCGCCCCTTCTTCCCCACCCAGCCCAGATATCATTGCATGTTTGTGGTAAAAGGACACAGACTGGGCCCTGGTCTTCTGCCTTCTTAAAAGTAATGTAACAGGCTGGGAAGGTGGCTCAGTGGTAGAGCGCTTGCCTTGTATGCATGAGGCCCTGGGTTCGATTCCTCAGCACCACATAAGCAGAAAAGGACGGAAGTGGTGCTGTGGTTCAAGTGGTAGGGTGCTAGCCTTGAGCTGAAGAGCTGAGGGACAGCGCCCAGACCCAGAGTTCAGGCCCCATGACCAGAAAAAAAAAATAATTAATTTTAAAAAATAAAGTAATAGCTGGGCACTGGTGGTTCACGCCTGTAACCTAGCTGCTCAGGAGGCTGAGAGCTGAGGATCGAGGTTCAAAGCCAGCCCAGGAAAGAAAGTCCATGAGACTCTAATCTCCAGTGAACTACCAGAATAACGGAAGTGGCGCTGTGGCTTAAGTGGTAGAGCACCAGCCTTGAGCTAAGAGCTGAGGGACAGCGCCCAGGCTCAGAGTCAAGCCCCACAACCGACAAAAATTAAAAAAATAAATATCTTCTTTCCTTGGAAATAAACAGCCTAAATAATAACTGATTGTGAACTCTCGGTGAGCCCTGGGGAAGAATGCCAGCGGTGGGGCCCTGCGGCTCTCGGAGAGAAGATGGGGTTGGCCTCACAGGGAAGAAGCCACTGACTCCACAGCTGGAAGCAGAGATCCAGAACTCTCCACAGCACCGCCTGTCCCTAAAGCGCAGCTCAAGCGACCTGTGCTCCACCACTACATTTCCCAGGCTGGCTTCAGAGCAGCTCTGAGTTGTTCTGGACCAGGCCTGGATCCAAATCCTTACTCTGTCCAGGCCAACCGTGGCAAGAAAGGGATCTTCTCTGCAGCAGTTTCTTTGTGGGAAAAGCAAGGGTGAACATAGACCTCACCGGAAGGAAGAGGAGTGTGGCTCGGATCCTTGGCAGAGGCCCTGGGGCCCCGAGGTGCTTCGTCCTGTTGAATCCTGGGCACACACTGCCCACCACCACAGGCTCGCTCTGCATACACTACTACAGCGCCCGCGCCTCCTGCGGGAGCTAACTTTAGCCCGGTCACAGGGAACATTAGTTGTACCTGTGCTGAGAGTTTACAGATCCCTGGGAGAGGTGTTTAAATGTTTTCCTTTTCAGAAGCCTGCTTTGCACCTCTGCCATTTTCACCCTTGTGTGTGGCAGGAGGTATTTTTGCAAGCGCAGCCGAGGTGGCGGCCACTTCGCGGTGTCACGTGGGGCCCTGTACACGCTGCTGCTGTTCTGGGAATGTACAGCTGGATTGTTTGTATTATTACAGGTGCCGTCACCTCCCCAGGAAAGCTGGCTTCCCGTTGTCCCCACACCTCCTCCTCCTCAGGAAGCTTTCTTGAGCTGTTAGGCTCGGTCCAAGTGCTTGCCATGGCAAACAGCCCCTGTCCTCAGAGTGGTTGTCACAAGCCCCGATACCACACCTCCAGCTTCCCAGAGACAGGGTCCGTGTGTCAGCGGCCTGGGTTGCCAGCACCTGTTCAACATGGAGCAAGACGGGGGCCCGCGAGATCATGATGGGGCTGCAGAAACCCCACATGAATTCAGCCCAGTCAGCTCCGCCTCAGACACACTTCAGCCTGCGGCCCGAGCTGTGGGGTGGACGAGCCTCGGGACACAGCTCCAGAATGCCTGCAGCACACAGGGAGCCTTGCTCAGCCGAGAAGACCCTTCTGCAGGCGAGAAGGCGGGTTGCACAGTAGGGCTCTCTTCTGCTAATCAGAGCACCAGAGCCTGTGGACGTCCAGAGGCTTTCCCAAAGCCACGGAGCAAGTGTGTACCACCGAGGGAGGCACGGTCACCCCGCAGTCCACACAGCCCAGGCCCAGGCCCCCTGGAGTCTCCTGGGAGTCCAGCGGGTCTGACTGGACTGGAACACCCTCTCCAGGCCGCCTTCCCATCCTCCCTCCACCTTTTCTCTGCTCTGGAAGCTTCCATCCAGAATGTCCTGCATTACTCCTCCACACATCCCATGGCCACAGCCCGCACGTGACCAGGCCCAGGGCGCACAGTGCGCCCTCCCCGAAGTGGGGACCCGAGAACCCCATCCTTGAGTGCCACTTCACTGTGGAGGCAGAAAGAAGGTATTGGTGGATTCACCACCTGGGCCACTTCATGCACAGGGAAGG
The DNA here is from genome assembly GCF_000151885.1 of Dipodomys ordii. Lineage (NCBI taxonomy): Eukaryota > Metazoa > Chordata > Mammalia > Rodentia > Heteromyidae > Dipodomys > Dipodomys ordii. The sequence goes on from NW_012267298.1 coordinate 10,453,025, forward strand.
CGAAGACTCAAGCTCCAAACCCCAACACGCAGAGCCCCCAGAATGAAGAGGGATGCAAAGGCAAGGCCAAGAGGTGAGCAGCTCGAGACCTGCAGATTAATGACGTCAAATGAGCAAGCACGGGCCTGTGTGGACTGCGAGGAAATGCTGAGACTCGACACAGAGGAAGTGCCTCCGATGGTCTCTGCGAAGTCAGAGCTCAGCAGCCTCTAGGATGGGGGTGGGGAACATGGGGCGGGGGCGGGGAGGGAGAATGATTATTTATAAAGATCTCATCTTTGAGAGAGAGAGGAAAGGAAGAAAATAAAAGAAATCTAGAAGTGTCATCTTTGTGGGCCAAGGAGGGATAATTAGGGGAAAAAATAGAACGTCTTGTCATATGGTATCATGTTTTTAACTAATAGTAGAGGCATTGGTTGGTTATATAAACAGAGAAAGGAGGTAGCACTTCAGGCATTTGCGGGGGGTGTCAAATGGAGATGTCTGATTTAAGGAGAAAACAGGAGAGGAAACCTAACTGAATCAAAATAGAGGGAACACAAAATACACAACCAGCACAACACGAGTACAACACGAGCTACTGCAAATAAGCTACTTAAATAAGGTTAATATTCTAAATGGAAAGAACTAAAAATACCGCATTAAAAGTCAGACACTGTCTCTGGAGGTGTGGCTCTAATGATAAAATGATTGTCTAGCAAGTGAAAGGCTCTGAGTTCAAACTTTTGTACCTCCAAAAAGAAAACAAAATAAAGCAAATACAAATACAGATTTAAAATGTCAGACACTGTCAGGCTAAGTTCAATAAGAGAGGCAAGCAAAAAGAATCCAATGCTAAGCCATTTGTAGAAATAGACTGATTTAAAAAAAAACTTTTTTTAAAGGCTGGTCAATAGAGGATATGTAGGATTGGCAAATATCCGTTTATAAAAGATCAACTGTATTAAAATGTCATAAATTAAAAGAGAATGGAGCCTGAATGAAAAAAAAAAAAGAACAGGAGCTAAATTAGAGAGAAAAACTTATTATGAAAGAAAAGAGGGCTGGGAAGGTGGCTCAGTGGTAGAGTGCTTGCCTTGCATGCTCAAGGCCCTGGGTTCGATTCCTCAGCACCACATAAGCAAAAAGAAAAAAGCCGGAAGTGGCGCTGTGGCTCATGTGGTAGAGCGCTAGCCTTGAGCTGAAGAGCTGAGGGACAGCGCCCAGGTCCAGAGTTCAGGCCCCACGACCGGACCCCCCCAAAAAAAAGAAAGAAAAGAGAGGGCTGGGAAGGTGGCTCAGTGGTAGAGCGCTTGCCTTGCATACATGAGGCCCTGGGCTCGATTCCTCAGCACCACATAAGCAGAAAGAGCTGGAAGTGGTGCTGCGGCTCAAGTGGTAGCCTTGAGCTGAAGAGCTGAGGGACAGTGTCCAGGCCCCGAGTTCAGCACCCAAGACTGACAAAAAATTAAAATATATAAAAAAAAGAAAGAAAAGAGAATTCAATCGAAATAAAATTATAAAGAATTTCACATCATATCTATCATAAATAGACAGAAGGGGGGCATAGCTCACATGGTAGAGGACCCGCCTAGCAAGCGTGAGGCCCAGAGTTCAAATTCAATGCTATTTTCACCCCAAATCAGACAAAAATATCAGACCATTAATAAAGAGGCAAGCCAGTGCATTGTACAGACATTGGTTGTATACTAGTTTGAATAAGTAAGATGATAAAAGCAGTTTTTAGGGACACTTGTGGAAATTTGAATGTGGGTAGAGTTTTGGGAGACCACACCCACCACAGCAATTTCCATGTATGACGGTGCTATGGCTCATGCAGGAATGGTCTTTGTCATTAAAGGTGGGAACGTGGGTGTCTAGGGGGGGTATGCTAGGAAGCTCGCACCTCTGTGGGAAACAAATACAGAAAAACGTACAAGACTGAGTCTCAGTGATGTGCATCTGGTGTTCATTATACTTGTTCTACTTTTCTATACATTTGAATTTTTTTTCAAGACAAACAACCACAGCTCAGATGAATAATATCTATAACATAAAATGTAAAGGTAGGTATTACGTGAAAGATGATAGAAAGCACATTTTCATATTCCAAAGATCGCTGGTAAGAATCAATATGGAACAGGATACAAAGATAATGTAGCAAGCATGGTTTTCATAGGTCATGTATCTTGCTCCATTCCATGCAAGCATACAAGCAAGAGAGAAAAAGAAAAGAAAGAAAGAAACTTTACTTGAAAATTTTAAGCACATATACATAATGGTTGCAACAAAAGGAAAATGGAAGGAAAAATAATGAGTTATTTAGAAAGTAATAAAAAGGAGTTTTGCATTAAATGATAAGAAACAACGTAAACACTATTTAGAAACACACAGCCTCAAATGCATTCATTTAAAAGGAGGCTAGATGCTGGTTACTCAGTTCTGTAATCCTAGCTACTCAGCTACTGAGATATGAGGATTATGGTTTGAAGCCAGTGTAGGCAGAAAAGTCTATGAGACTTTTATCTCCAATTAACCAGCAAAAAGCTAGAAGTAGAGGTGTGGCTCAAGTAGTAGAGTATTAACCTTGAGCCAAAAAAAGCCAAGCAAGAGTGCAAGGCCTTAAATTCCAGCCTCAGTATTGGCACACACACAAAGAAAAGAAAAAGAAAGACAGATAGAAATGAGGAAAGACAAGAAAAAAAAAGGGAGAATCTTTTAACACAGCATCATTTTACCACTTGTCTCAAGAACTTAGTAAAGAGAAACACAAAAGAGCATACACATAAAGAACCAGAGTTGGTAAAAGAAAATTACAACAGAAAGAAAAAGCAAAGGCAAAAGCTAGTTCTCTGAGATGGCTAATGAAATAGTAAAGAAACCTCTCATGAGTCCAGTTACAGAGCATGAAAAAAGAAAGTAAAATTAGACAGGATTAGGAATGAGAAGGCAGACATAACCAATATTACTACAGATACAGGGGAGATAAAAAATAATCATGAGAGAATGTTATGTGCAACTCTGCGATAACGCATTGAAAACCTTAAGGAAATGGATGATTTCCTACTAAAAGTAAATTACCAAGAATCAATCCAGGAAAAAAATGAAAAATGTTAATAGAGCAATTACAGTAGAAGATATTAGAAAGTCTTGGGAGATCTATCAGTGAGAAGACACCGGATCAGACAGGAATACAGCCAAGTCTTATCTAAATTCTAAAACCAATCATTTTAGTGCTGTTTGAACTATGGTAAGCTAGAGAAAAAGAGAAAAGGAAAACTTCCTTTTCATTCTCTGCACCTAAATCATTTTAATACAAATAATACAAACTAATGAGAATGACAGACCAATGGCACTTCTGAATATAATTGAATAATTCTAAACACAATACTGGCAAAAAAAGAGCGCAGCAACACATCAAACGAATAATACATAATGCTATTTTTGTTCTGGGAATACAATGTGTGGATGAGAACCCTGGGCTGAGGGGACATTTCTTGGGGTCATGTGTCACCTCGCTTTCCCCAGTATCTCTTAGTATGGCAGCTGTAAGAACGTGTTAGACAATAATCACCAGTGCATGGGGGGGGGGGAGTCTCTAAAATAAACAGCACAGACTAGAACAAAGACATACAGCTCAATATCCAATTTAGAAACTGCTAAGATTTTTCATCAGGTTTCACTGGGTGTATTTCCAGAGAACACTCTAAGAGATAATATTGTTTCAGCATCTTTTCAACCAATTTCCTTCTGAGGGAAAGAAGCTTTCTGTTTATTTTTTAAATGATCATTTTTCATTATGATTTATTTATCTGTTTAGGTAAATAGCAAAAAATTTGATAAATAATGAGAAAACCTCAGCAAACTTTTGTACAGATGTTTACAGAAGATAACAAATAGGAATGTCTACAGGCAAAATGATCCAGGATTAAGATAAACAATGTGGTTGTATTGTTGTTGTTTTGAGACAGGGTCTTACTACAAAGTCTAACTTGTCCTTGAATTCACTTTGTAGATCAAGTTGGCATCAAATTCACAATCTGCCTGTTGTGATTACAGGCCAAACCATACCCAGCTTAAATATCATGTTTTTTTAAAAATATTTTTTATTGTCAAGGTGATGTACAGAGAGGTTACAGTTACATAAGCAAGGTAATAAGTACGTTTCTTGTTACTTGCTTTTTTAAATCTTATAACATGAAGAAAAAGTCACAAATGTGATCTACCATGCTTCCTAAAACTATTTAGACAAGGACTTCTTTAGTAACAGATAAACACTTTTTTTAAACAAGCTTATAGGTAGGAAAATGAATCATTGCTATAATTTCTCTATGCTTAAAGGAAAATGACTAGCATTTTACACTCTCTGTTTAAGTATACCTGAAACATGTCGGTAGTTCTTCTTCTAGGATGTTAATTAGAATGCGACATGTATCATGACTTAATGGAAGTGAAATATCGGGCAAAGGTCACTTGGTTAATTATTATTTTCCTCTGCGGCTTCTTTTTTTTCCCCCTAAGTTTATTTTTCATTTCCTCTAGCAACTCTGATATTCCTGTTTCTCAACACTAGTTTACTCCACCTTTGTAAATATCAGCCATTCTGGTGGTGTATATTGGTATCTGGTTGTTTTTTTTTCCCTGTAGGTCGTGGGGCTTAAACTCTGGGCTTGGGAGCTGTCCCTTCACTCTTCAGCTCAAGGTTAGAGCTCTACCACTTGAGCCACAGTGCCACTTCCTGTTTTCTGAGTGGTTTATTGGAGATAAGATTCTCATGGACTTTCCTGACCGGGCTGGCTTTGAACCAAGATCCTCAGATCTCAGCCTCCTGAGTAGCTTGGATTATATAGGCATGAGCCACCAGCTCCCAGCTGGTATCTCTTGTTTTTTTTTAATAATTGGTTTACTGAGATTAAGTGATCACATAAATTTCACAGTATTGTGAGACAGTGATACTCAGTTAAAGTCACCAACACATTTTAACCTTTATGAGGCAAATTGTCATTATCATGGTCTATAATGTTTGTGCATTCTATGAGCTTTGATAATACAACTATTTCTTCCACATCGGGTGATATGTACATTTCTTTCCTTTTGCTTGGTGTAAGCTGTTCCCTCTTGCCCTCTCATTCCCTCCCTCCCCTTGCTGCCCTTGAGTTGCTTAGTTCATTTTCATCAATGTCCAGTGAAGCTGAGGGGCTACTCTGTTGTATGTTTTCTCCTGTTTCCCTCTGATTCTGTGCCTTCCTCCTAGCTTTCCTCAGATGTGCACACATATATATCACATATGTGGTCAAGAACATGGAATTGTTTAGAAATGATATGACAGCTTGAGTGGACGTCCTTTGTTTCTTGAGTTCTGTTTACTTTGTTGTAGCTCCTTTTATTTTGGATTTAACATGCACATATCAGGGAGACCATGTGCCATGTGTCTCTCAGCTCTTGGCTGACCTCAATCAAAATGATTTGTTCTAGTTCCATCCACTTCTCTATGAATGCCATTATTTTGTCCTTTCTAATGTCTGCATAATATTCCACTGTATATAGGTACCACAGTTTTTGGATCCATTCATCTGTGGTGGGGCATCTGGGTTGTTTCCATATCCTGGCTATTGTGAACTGTGCTGCAATGAACATGGAGGTGCATGTGTCCTTGTATCCTGGTTCCTGTTGTTCAGGATAGATGCCTAGAAGTGGTATGACTGGTCATAAGGGAGGTCAATATTTAGCTTTCTGAGGCCCCTCCAGACTGTTTTCCAAAGTGGTTGTATAAGTATACATTCCCACCAGCAGTGTAATAGGGTTCCTCTTTCTCGGCATCCCCTCCAGCACTGTCGTTGGCTGAATTTAGGATGTGAGCCATTCTGACTGGGGTAAGGTGGTATCTCATGATTGTTTTTATTTGCCACCAGGGATAGTGAAATTTTCTCATTTGTTTCTTTGCCATTTTTATCTCTTCTTCTGAAAAGTCTTTCTAGCTCCCTTGCCCACATTGGTTTGTTAGATTTGGGAGGGATTAGTTTCATGAGTTCCCTGTACATAATGGATATTAGGCTCTTGTCTGATATATTGCTGGTAAATATTTTTTCCCAATTAGTTGGCTATCTTTCCAGTTTGGTAGCCAGGTCTTCAGCTGTGCAGAAACTTTTTATTTTAAGGTAGTCCCATTTGTTGAGTCTCTCTCCAATTTGCTGTGACCCTGGGACTCTGTTCAGGAAGTTCCTGCCTGTGCCTATAAGTTCCAAGGGTCTCTGCTAGTCTGTCCTGCAGTAGTTTCAGAGTTTCAGGTTTGATGTTAAGGTCTTGAATCCATTTTGAGTTGGAGTTAGTGCATGGTGACAGGCTGTGGTGCTCTCTGGTTTTAAATACACAAGTAGCTGTTGGAATGTGGGGCACACTACTCTTCAAGCAACGCTGCAAAGAGGGCACAGTGACCCCCCAGCCCGGGGCATGTGGGTGGCAAGGACAGGGTCTGGGGAGATCACGTTCAAAGATCAGGCTTCAATGGCCCACGGGGAAAGAAGCTTCTCTTGCCTTTTCTCTTCATGTCTCCAGGTCCACAAAAGAGTTCTAGTCCATTTGTCCCAAACCAGGAGCAGTGGGCCAGACACTGGGTTCATCAGGTCCAAGAGACCTGAGATCGACTTCTTTCCTGCAGCAAGCTTGTTGGGTGGTTCGACTATGAATTGTTAAGATTTCTGCCCTGCCAAGACTCCCTGAGGTGACCACTGGGCTCAGGCCAGATCCCCCAGGCCCAGCGGGGGTAGGGGTGGGGGTGGTTTGCTGTCCGCGGTGCTGAAAACATTCCCGCTGTCCACGGTGCTGAAAACAGTCCCGCGGGCCGCAGCGGCCGCTATCCGCGGTGCTGAAAACACCCAAAAACCCCACCGGCCCGGCCGCGGCGACCGCTGTCCGCGGTGCTGAAAGCGCCGCTGCCTTCCCGGCTGGTGCAGGAGTGGGCTTGGGCGGCTGCCAAAGCACAAGAGTAACCCGGCAGGATTGAAAAGGCAGGCTGCCTTCCAAAGGTGGAAGGAAGAAGGCATTCTTCATGGCTTTGTTGGGTCATCGCCAAAGGATCTTAACCTCTCCCTTTTCCTCTCTCCCTCCATCCCTCCCTCGGTCCTTTCTTCTTTCATTTCTCTTTCTTTTTCTTTCCTTCCTGTTCTCCAAGGGCCATGTCTATGACAGTCTTCATCACCTGTATTGGATATCTCAATTTGGGGATACAAAGAATTGTCCACTGTCCAGGTATAGGAATGTAACCTTATGTAATTCCTAACGCATATGGTCTGTTTCTCAAAAATCTGCATTCATTAATTACTTGGTCTTGATAGTTTGTATGTGTGTATTTAACTTGTATGCAAATCCTTCACAAACACACTCATTCACTTTTAGAACTCCATGTAAATGGAATCAGACTGTGTATTATTCACTTCCCTACTTCATGCCTCCTAGGTCGTGGCTTTGGAGTACTTGTGTGTTGCACATGTACTATTATATAACACTCTACTGTTTGAACAGGGTAGAGTCTGTCTGTGCACCCCCTTCTTAATATGGCCATAAGAGTTTTTTCCTGTTATTATCAATCCTGCTGTATTCTGGAATATACTTCACAGGACCTTGAGTTTTATTAAGTACGTACCTGGGTGTGGGCTTATTGCCAGTTTGACTACGCTGCTGGTGTTGAGACTTCTGTGGCTCCAACCATCCCATCCCTTGTTCCTCTCATTGTCATGCATGCCCATTTGCAGTCAGCCCTGCTCCATGGCCTGTGCACCTATGACTTCCATCGTGTCCACGCTGAATATCTGGTCACACTGTGCTATGGTTTGGATGTGGTTTGAGTGCATTCTCTAAAGATCCATGTACTTTGGTCTCAGTCCTGGTAGGGAAATACTGAGCACTTCAGTCTATGAGGTCAGGCCAGCTGGAGGATGGGTAGGCCACAGGAACACTGTCCTCAGAAGGAAATAATGCTGCCTGCAAAGTGGTGATTTCTTTTGAGAGAAAGTTATTGCACAAAGAGCAAGTTCGGTTCCGCCTGGGTCTCCGGCTTCCCGTCTCACCACCGTCCTCTCTCTGTCTCACAAATGTGGTCTCAGTGATGCTCCCCGCCATGGGGTGTTGTGGACAGGAGACCTTCATCAGGGCAATCGATGCCAGCACATGCTCCTCCCCTCCTAAGCTTCCATCTAAGCAAACTTCTCACTTATAACCTTGGGATCACCTTTACACTCACAATCTTGTTACAGCAATTGAAAACAGACTAAAACAGTGTTAGACCTTTCTCAGATAACTTCTAGTTTGTAATGAATGGTGTTAGGTTTTGGTGAAAAGAAGTTCTTTTCATATGGTTGGATTGCTCGTTTTTAATGGATTCTGATTTTTGTGCCTCATGCAGGGTGGACATTCTTGATGCTAAAGGGATAAAGATGTCTGTTCACATCCTCTGCTTGTTTCTTGTTGTGCCCTTCACATCGAGGCCTTTGCTTAGGCGCATGTTTGTGTATGGTGTGCAGGGGCCCAGCAGCTCTCTTTCACTGTCATCATTTACCTTGGCAGCACCATGGAAAGTCCTTTCTTCCTCACTGGAATGTGACAGGAATACTTCACACATCAATGCTTGTATGCTTATGGATCCATCTCTAGGCTCTCCATTGGTCTGTGTAGGCCACCTCATCTAATTACTGTAGCATTGTGATTTATTCTTCAACATCATGTTTTCTGTGACTGGACCACTGAACTTCGATATAAATTTTAGAATCAATCTGCCAAGCTCCATCCCAAAATTATTAAGATCTCTATTGGTATAGCATTGACTCTATAGGTCAGTTTAACAAGAATTTCCATCTTTATGAGAAAGTCTTCCAACCCATTTACTTGTATCTTAATTGAGATCTTCCTTAATGCCCTTTGGCAAATTTTTGTAACTTTCTGTTTAAAGATCTTACACAATAAGAAAGATTTATTCTTATGTTCTGTGTTAGATAGCTTTGACCTGATACAAGTAAGCATAAACTTAAGACAACACAAGTTCATTAACTTACAGTTCTGAGAGTTCAAAGTCTGCAACAAGTCTTACTGGGTGTTGAAATAGTGTGTTCTTTTGGAGAATTCTTTGGGCAGCAAAGGATCTGTTTCCTGGTCTTTCCCAGCCTCTAGAGTTTGAAGAATTCTTGACCCATGGCCCATCCATCTTCAAAGTCTGGACATTACTTACATTCTTCCCATATTGTTCCCATATATTCCCTTTCTTGTTCTATTTTCCCTCTTTTTTCCCCTTCTAAGGACTCTTGTGATTAGGGCACCAGCATAATCTTAAGGTCAAATGATTAGTAACCTGAATTTTATCCATACTGTCAGTCTCCTTTCTCATGTAATTAGCATATTCATGGGTCCTGGAAAGATGGCGTAGATGTCCTGGAAATGACATTATTCTGCTTACCATTGGCCTTTTATATTTCTATTTTTGTAGCTCTATAAATGGGTCCTTTTATCATTTGAATGTTTAGAAGTGGCACAAAAATGTGGTAGGCTTCTTGTAAATCAATTGATTTTTGAATACAACTTCATTAAGCACTTATGAATTCTAATAAATATGAAAGCTCTTTAGGATTTTTATCTTATCTATAATATGATATACAAATTTAACAATAGTATTTATTGTTCCTCTAGACTTTATGCCGTCTGTTCTTTTATTTGCCTTTCTGAGATGGTGCAGGCCACTTACACAATGTTGGATTAAAGCAGAGCTGGTGATGACCATTCCAGTTTTATACATGGGCTGATTTAAAAAAAAAAACCCTTTGATAGCTAGGCTTTGGGAATGTTTCCTCTCTGCATATTTTCACTGCTACTCTCTTACTAGCTTATGGAAAATCCCTCCCAGACCTTATTTAAATACACTAAGTTGTTCATGGGTTTGGAGCGCTTTTTGCCATAAAAAGATACTAAAACTATCAAAGTTTTTTTTCTACATCTGTAACAAAGATAAGGCCACAAATTAACCAAATAGAAAATAAATGCACAATACCAAAAAGCCAAAGGTTATTGTTTTGAAGAGCTAATTAGATTAATAAAGAGAAAAGGCACAAATCATCACATTGCAGACAATAATCAGAGAACATTATAAACGCGCTGAGGAAATCAGGAGGAATGTTACATCAGTAAACTTGAAAAATTATGTGAAATAAGTGTTCTGTAAAATCTTCCATCTTTAATTTGTGAACATGGACTCTGCAGTAGCTTTTCTAATGTGAAACCAACCTTGCATTCCCTGACTACAGACAAGTTGGTGATGACAGGCCATCTTTACCACGCACCACTGGCTCTGTCCACTGACACTGAGTCCCCAAAGTCTGAACTTGCATCAATCTGACTGAAATTTTCTTTCTTATAGTGTCTTTCTCGGGGTTTAATATTCAGCTCTTACCAGCCTCATAAAATGTATTTGCGTTTTTATTCTTTTCTACATTTAGAAATAGTCTGGGTAGGGCTGGGAAGGTGGCTCAGTGGTAGAGCGCTTGCCTTGCATGC
>NW_012267298.1:10463589-10465121 GCF_000151885.1 Dipodomys ordii
CCGACTCCGGACCCTCTGGCGTCCAGGCGTCCGCGAGGCGGCTCGGCTCCGCTCTGCCCCGGGCGCTGCGTGCGTGCGCGCCGGAGGGAGCCCGAGTGGATGTGTTCGTACGTGTGTGCGCGCGTGTGTGTTTGCGCTTGACAGCCCCGCTCGGGCGGGAGGGCCGAGGGGGGCGGGGGCCAGGCTACTTGGAGGCTCAGCCTCCCTCCCTCCCTCCCTCCCTCCTCCTCCTCCTCTCCCTCCCTCCCTCTTCTCTCCCGCCTCCCTCCCCCCCCCCCCCCCAGCCTCCCGGGCGCGCCACCTCCCGCCTGGTCCCCAGCCAGCTGGCGACGCGGCCGGGGGAGGCAGCTCCTGCTGCAGACCAAGTGCGGTGCCCGGCGCGCACGCACGCCCAGGGCGCCCGAGCGAGGCGACCTGGGCCGCCGGGGGTTGGGGGTTCACTCGGGGACGGGTGCTGCCCCGGTGGGGGCTGGGCGCCGAGCCGCCCCCGAGTCTGGGCGGAGGCTGGAGGCGAGGAGGAGGCGGGCGGCTCGCACCCCGCTTCCCCAAGTGCGCACACACAGAGTTTGAAGGACCGAGGGCTGAGGGAGAGAAACGGGGTTCCGCAGGCTGGTAGCTTCAGAGAGGGAGCGAGAGAGCCAGAGAGCCAGACAGCGAGAGACAGACAGACAGACAGACAGACAGACAGAGAAGCGGGGGAGGCCGGGGGTACCCGGAACCCTCCCCAGCCCCCTGGCGCGGGCGCGGCACCGAGGCTCGCCGCCCCCCCCCCCGCCGCAGCGGGGCCCTGTGGGGCTCAGCACTCAGAGGGGAGGCGCGGGCCGGGCCCGCCCAGGACCCTGCCCGTCGTCGCCCGGGCTCAGCCTCGCGGCCCCTCGGGCCCGGGAGCAGGAGCAGGCTCGGGCCGGGTGGCAGAGACCAGACCCAGATTCCCCACACGCACGCCTCGCTAGTCTTTGGGGTCCCCGCACGCTCCGTCCCCTTCAGTTGTCGAGGGGCTTCCGCCTTCCCCCCTACAGTGGTGGAACCCCAGAGCTGGTGGGACCAGGCCCCAGCGACCCCCAAGAGTTCCTCCCCTGCGCAGCTGAGGGAAGGGAGGGCGGGCGGTCCCTTCTAAGAGGCTGGAGGTGGAGGCCGCCCAAGGGGAGCCCCGGTTCGGATCTGGGAGCCCCTGGCCTTTCTGGCCTGAAGGTGGGGCGCGTGGGGCTCCGTCCTCGGGTCGGGCAGGGCTGTGACCCCCCCCCCGTGCCTCCCAGGACTCGCGAGCATGGGCAGCGGGGAAAGGCTGTCCACGCTGCGGGCTCCACGTGGGCACGGGGTCGGGCACCGGGACGGGGGTGATAGGGGGAGCCCCCCCACCCAAGGACACGCTCTGCCCGGCCTCCCCCCGCGTTCCGCAGCGACGCCCGCTGCGGGCTGAGTCACCGCGGGAGCGCGGCAAGGAGTCCCAGCAGCCGACAATTACTGGAGCCGCGGGCTCAGCCCACGACGGAGCCCCAGCCCCGGGCCTCCCGCCGCCCGGCAGCGGCGCG
>NW_012267298.1:10470103-10580448 GCF_000151885.1 Dipodomys ordii
AAAAAGAAAAAAGCTGGAAGTGGTGCTGTGACTCAAGTGGTAGAGCGCTAGCCTTGAGCTGAAGAGCTGAGGGACAGCGCCCAGGCCCAGAGTTCAAGCCCCACAACCGGACCCCCCACAAAAAAATAGTTTGTGTAATCCCTGTAATTACTTATTCCTTGAGTGTTTATTAAAATTTACTCTGAAAAAACAATCCCAGCCTATGTTTTCCTTCGTGGGAAGATTTTCAAATTACTGATTTGAATTTCTTAAATATCTTTAGGATAGTTTTATCTCTCTATGTACTATTATACATTTGTCTTATTCAATTTAACAGAACACTTACATTTCACGTAATTTTTCAAGTTTATTGGTGTAACATTCTTCCTGATTTCCTCAGTGTGTTTATAATGTTCTCCAATTATTGTCTGCAATGTGATGATTTGTGTCTCTTCTCTTTACTAATATAATTAGGTATTTAAAACAACAACCTTTGGCCTTTTGGTATTGTGCATTTCTTTCTTATTTGGTTAATTTGTGGCCTTATTTTTATTATATCCTTCTATGTTCTTCCCTTCTCCTGCCAGAGTCTTTAGTTCCTGGGGAGAATATTTAGCTCACTAACTCTCACTTTCCTCTTCTAGACAATGTCTCACTATGCAGCTGCATCTGGAGTCAAACTTGTGGCTCTCCTGCCTGTGATCTTCAAGTGCAGGTATTATAGTCAGGTGCCATCTTGCCTGGCCAAAGCTCCTATGTCTTTTTGTGTGTAGTGCTGGAAATTGCACCCAGGGCTTCATGCATGTTAGGCAAGTACTTTATCACTGATCAATATCTCTAGCACCCATATTTGTCTTTTTTACTCTTTCAGTTACTAGGAGTGACATGGTAAAATCTCCCGCCGTCACCGTAGGTTATTGTTCCTTGCACTTCCATCAGCTTTCCTTTATCTATTTGAGGATATATTATTTATTGCATATTCATTTGGAGTTATTGTCACTTCTTGTTATTGTCTTTCTTTTTAGTCGTAGTTTATTTTTGGCCTTGGAATTTCTTTTTAAGATTTTTCTGGTACATCTTTTCTTGCCAGTTTATTTCTGTCTTCTATATCCTTAAGTCTGTATGTTTATCATCACAACCCTGGTTTAATGGGGTTTGTCTAGTCTTTAATCTCAAATATTTACCTTTGTTCATTTCTTGTAGTACTTATGTACTTATTTATTTCAACAACTTATTTTTAGTTACTTCCTAAATCATTACTTAACTGTGTATACCTCATTTTTTCCTCAACTCTAACATGTGAATTAATAGTTATCTACTTTAAAGATTTTGTAAGAATGTTTTTATAGGTGAGAAAAAGGCTGATAAAGTATCCTATAAGGAAGGAATATAAGCTGCATTAAAACATGTTGGCTTTATAGTTATAGCAATACATAATAAGGAAAATGAATATAATAATCTTAGAGCAATGTCTAACACATAGGGGTATATTAATTTTAAGCTTTACTGTGATCATTATTAATATTATTATGGTCACAATTTTATTTGTTGTACCATTTCGTGTGTGTGTGTGTGTGTGTGTGTGTGTGGTGTTACTTAGGCTTGAACCCAGGGCTTTATACCTGCTAGACAAGTGCTCCACTGCTGAGCTACACCTCCTGCCTTCTATTTTTTTCCTAGTTCTTTTTTTCTTTCCATTTAAAAGAAATGGAAACTTTCATAATTAAAGCACCAAATCCTAAATCTGCCAAAAATTGTTTTCTCTTCTCCCAGAGCCATTGAGACTGTGATCAAAGCACCTTAAACTCTTTCCTCCCACTCTTTCCTCACCAACGTTTATTTTTACTATATCTGTAAACTTCATGTTTTAATTCCATTATTTAATATTCAATGTTATGTATTTCCATTATCACTATCACTCATTGTAAATGCTTGCTTAGAGTGAATTACATATGAACTGTTAATTTGTTCTTTCTTTGCATCTCTGACATCTATCAATTTTCTTCTGTTTATAGACAGAGACAATTCTTTTGAATTCCCCTTAGTGGAATTTGAGTGATAAATTCTGTTTATAAAAAATGTCATTATTGGGGCTGGGAAGGTGGCTCAGTGGTAGAGCGCTTGCCTTGCATGCAAGAGGGTCTGGGTTCGATTCCTCAGCACCACATAAGCAAAAATTAAAAAAAGCCGGAAGTGGCGCTGTGGCTCAAGAGGTAGAGCACTAGCCTTGAGCTGAAGAGCTGAGGGACAGCACCCAGGCCCAGAGTTCAGGCCCCACAACCAGACCCCCCCCCGAAAAATGTGTCATTATCTTGCCTATTAGAAAGTATCATTCTGATCCAGTACATGATCAGATATTCCACTAACTTCAGACCCCATTGTGGCTGTAAGAAGTCAGCTGTCAAATGGCCACTTCTTTGAAGGTCATTGGCTTGATTTTCTAGCTCCTTTAAAGGGCTTCCCTTTTCTGGCCTTCTGAAACTGTTGTGATGTGTCAGTCATATGTCTTAAATGCTATTCTGCTTACAATTTGTTGTGCCCTTATTAGTTCTCAGAAGTTCTCAGTCATTGTTTTCTCAAATGCTTCCTCTTCTCTAATATCTTATCCTTGCCTCCAGGAACTCTTGTTAGATACAGAGAAAAGTCTCTCCCATGGCTGCTTAAGTCTCTTCCCTAATTTTCTTATCTTTCTGGGCTGCATCTTTTATTAAACTCTCTAGTTCTATCTCCCATTCACTAGTTCTTCCTTGAGTTGGGCTCAATTTGCTCTTCAACCTAATTGCTAAATGTTTAATTTCAATCCTTTATTCCATTATTCTGTTTAACGCATGTGATATTCTAACCCATTTTAATCATCTTTATGTCTCCTATCAACCCTATGTATTTTATAGTGTGTCTTGTAAGTTTATTATCTGATTCTGTTTCAGGCCGGCACTTACTGATTTTCTTTGGCTCTCATGCATGATGCATTGTTTCCTTGTCTATTTAATGACTTTGTTTTAATCTCTGAATTGTTCATTTTTCTTATGCAAACACTTAATTTGGAGTTAAAGCAAGTTTTTCTGGAAAGGATGCTTTTGCTTCTGGTACATCTGTATAAGAGGTGCTACTTGTCTCAGACCACTCTAAAACTGATCAACAGCTTGAGGTTTAAATATTCAGCCAACGCCATTCAATTTCAAGTTCATAGAGGGCAACCTAGGGTTAAAATCAAAGGGCAGAGACAGGGTGCTTTCCAGACAGGCAGGAAGGGAATTGTGTTTTACTTAAGGTCTAAGCATTTGTTTTCCAAATCAGGGGAGAACTGTTCCTTACTGGATTCTCCTCCAGGGGGGCCTTGCGCCCACACCTGACCTGCTGAATGTCTGCTGGGGCCTGAGTGCTTCTATGTCCACCTGGGTGGGGAGGAGAGAGAGGCTCATGTCCTGGAGGGGGGGGTGCTCCTCTTGAGGTGGAGGCAGCCAGAGCCAAGCCAGGGTTCCAGAGGCTCTGGGCGGGGCCGGGGAGGCCAGCACAGTAGTGCACATGTTGGGGGGCTGACCTGGAGCCCTGGTCATCTCAGGGTCAGGCAGCACTGGTCAGCCTGCTGGTTACAGATGGGCCCACACATGGACGCCTCACCTGGAAGGGTGTGGGCTGGGTGGGGACAGCGCTGGGCCTCCCAAGCAGACAGACTCAACCATGCGGAGAAGGGCAAGGCAGGTGCTTTATTGAAGAACTCGGCAACGTAGACACACAGGCCCGGCATTCGGAACCCAGCCAGGCACCCACAACCTCCCAGCCCCTACCTGGGCTCCCCACCCATGTCCTCTGGAAATGAGCCAGTTTGGGGCTCCTTGTGGGCCAAGGGTGGAGGGCTAGGCCTCCCAGGCAGCACCCACTTTGGCTGCCTTGCCATTTCTTCCTGCAGCTGAAGGAGGAAGCAGAGCAGCGAAGACCCTCGAGGGGCTGAACGCAGCCAGTGGGACTCAAGAGACCGCATCTGGTGTGCTGGTCAGCTGCAGCGGGCTGGGGTGGGGGGCGGGGGGCCAGGGGTAGGGGTGAGGGCCCCGTGGGCTCCTGTGTGGCCCAGCAGACATGCTGGGAGCGAGGAGAGGCGGGGTGCAGCAGGAGGGCGCAGCCACGGGACCTCTCCCAGCATGGGCGGAGGGGTCAGCAGCGTTCTTCCCCCGCGGGGTCAGGGGCTCCGTGGAGTCAGGCCTGGGACTCCAGGGCGCGCACGTGCACGCTGGGCAGGCAGGACCAGGACGGTGGGAGCTCCTTGCTTTTGCTGTCCTCGTGGAACCGGATATGGAGGAAGAAGTCGCCTGCGTAGAGGAAGAGGAGGGCCCCGAGGCAGGCTGACTGGCCCGAGGGCTGCACCTGAGGTGAGAGGAAGAAGAGCAATCAGCGGGGCGGGAACACCAGCCCCTAGACCACCGGGAGGTGGCTAAGCCCATGTGCACGTCACTGGGGTTGAAGACCGGGCTACTGGGCCCCTCCAAAGCATCTTTGCTGAGCTGCTCTGGGCAAGCTGTACCTCTCTGAGCCTTAGTTATCTTTTAATGCCATACTGGGACTTGAACTCAGGGTCCGGGCACTCTCCCTTGGCTTTTTGCTTAAGGCTAGTGCTCTACTACGTTAGCCAAAAGCCCACTTTTGGCTTTTGGGTGGTTATTTGGAGATAAAGAGTCCCACAGACTTTTTTGCCATGGCTGGCTTCGATCCTCGATCTTCAGACCTCAGGAGAGCGGGCATGAGGCACCAGCATCAGGCTTCATTTATCTTTCAAAGGAGCTAGTGCTTCATCCCCTCTCTCAAGCATCCGTGGGTCGAGGCCGCCGTGAGCAAAGGCTGGGGGCGGGCGGGTGGGGTGTGAGCCGAGGCTGGGATCTAGCACGGCAGGGGTGGGCGTGCCAGGGACAGGGGCACAAATCCGAGTGCTAGGACATGCCAGTCCGCCTGGGCAAAGCGTTCCTCACAGCCAAGACCAACCTACACCCTGCCACATACCGCATCCAGATAGAAGGTGCTGGAACCCACGAAGGAGATGAGGTCCTGTAGGTCGTAGTTGTGCACGCCGTTCTGGTGGTCCTGGAAGGGGACCACGGTGAGGGCGAAGGGCCCCACGCTGCGTGGGCTCCTGTTGGTGAGCCGCACCTCCAGGCTCACAGGGTCGCCCACGGGACAGGCCGCCGCCACCTCGCAGCCACACGGCTGCCCTCCGACCAGCACGTCTGCAAGGAAGACGGGCGGTCAGGGCTGGCCCCGCTCCCCGCCCGGGGGCCAGCGGAGCTAGGGGGTCTGTGCCGGCCCGGAGGGGCCGCCTGAGGTGTAACTCAAGTGAATTAAAAGCAGATGAAAGGGCCCTGGACGGCCATGGGCCGTCTTTCCCCTCCCGCCCTGCCCGGGGCCATTCGGTTAGTCCAAGTCCTGGACTTAATGTTGTCCGGCCCAGACTTCCTGACCGATCTCGGTGGCGCTTCTGCTGCGGCAGCTGCACATAACAGGCGTGAAGAGAAGCTGGGGGAGGCAAAACCTTGGAGCCGCCTGGGTAGAGCCAGGGAGAAGGGGCGCGGGGCGCGTCGGGCCCGCGGGAGGCGCCCCACGGGGCTGGCGAGGCGAGCGTGCGGGCAGCAGTCACTGAGGTGGCTAATTAGCTCATAAAGCAGAAGCCTCCTCCCGCGGCGCTCCCACCCGCGTGTGCGTGATCACCCGCACATCGCAAAGCCTCTCCGGGGTAAATAATTTACTTTTACTACTTTTCATTAAAGATTACAGGGAATTCAATTAAAACGAAGGCAGCACTGCAGCTGGAGAGGAGGCGGGGTGGCCGCGGCTCTCTCTTTCACAGGCTCTCCAGCTTGTCCAGGCCCCGGGGGTCTGGGAGGCTGGAGGTGAGCACCTGGGCATGGCCTGGCTGTGTCCTTGTGCCCTTGAGGCTGGGGCCGCCCTGGGCCAACATCTGGATGCATAGACTAGCGCAGACTCATGCGGGGCCAGCAGTCCTGTGGCCAGAATTCACTCAGTCTGGGGCCCAGGATGCTCTTCCAGGAGGCGGAGCTCCAGCCTCAGCCTGGGCCAATGGGGGGGGGGGGTCAGGCGCCCGGCAGGGACTGCGCTCAGCTGCCCGCCAGCGACCTGACTCCTGCAGGCCCTGGGTGCCACTCAGGACAGCTCCGATGCACTGATCAAGACGCACTGTATTCATAGGCTGACTTGTTGAATGGACATTCCTTTGTACAACTACCTAAAGGTCATGAAAATACATTCTTTTACATGAAAGTAAAAGCTCTGAGTTGATGCCAGCCAAACTCTGTGGCTCTTGGTACACCCTGACCCGAGGTGCCCAGGAGGCAGCTGCATCGTGGCTGTTTTTAGGGCAGCTGAGCTGCCAGCAGCTGGGCACAGACCTGCCCAGAGGCTGGGCCCCCGGTCAGCAGCAGGCACAGAAGACAGGCCTGCCTGAAGCTGGGCCCCGGGGCCCAGTGGCTGGGGCTGCTTGGTGAAGGAACGCTGGGCCTGCTGCAGAGCCCCAGGAAGCCCCGGGAAGCTCTGCCACATGCTGCAGGGACAGAGCTTCCCTCTGGGGTCAGTGGGGCTGAGGGCAGCTGTGCGAAGAGGAGACAAGGCTGTGGGTAGAGCGCGGCCAGAGCCAGCCTGGAGCTGCCCGGTGCCTGCCGGGTGGTGTGCAGCCAGTGCGTGACCCCTCTGGGCTGAGGTTTACAAGGCCTTGATCTAAGAGTCCAACAAGTCACCCAGCTGCATGTGTCAATGCCAAGTTCACAGGGCAGCGCAGGTTAAGGCTTCAGCGGCATCCCGCATCCTCCTGCTCCCATCATGCATCAGGCCACTCTGCTTTAAAGAGACGGAGGCTGAGCACTCCCTGCGCACAGGCCCTGCACAGCACGCATCCACCTGGCCCTGGGCTGGGCTCCTGTGACCCAGCTCTGCGCCTCCAGGCCCGGTCCACAACTGCCCTCTGCAAGACCGTCCTTGATCATCCCAAGAGGAGGCACCGACCTCAGAGGCTGGCAGAGCATTCCCCAAGCCATGCTGTCTGGACTGCAGAACGTAGAGAAGAAAAATGACTCTCCACTCCTGTCTGTCCCCTAAGTAGCCCCTTCTGTACCGCTGTCTCCAGGCTCAAAGGAACACTAGAGAAACTGGGGCGAGAGAAAACCTCCATCCCTCACCCAGTGCTAATATGAATTCAGAGTGGGCCAGAGACCTTAACGTTAAGACCTGAAACTGGACAGAATAGGGAAAACATTAGAATTTGCTGGCCTAGACAGGCACTTTCTGTACAGAACTCTAGGAGCTTGACAAATAGGAACGAGGATTGACAGAAGAGATTGCATCAAGCTAAAAAGCTCTGCAGAGAGCAGGATCTCCATCACCAGGCTGGAAAGTCACCCTGCACAAAGCAAAATCTTTTTCTTGCCAGCCCTGTAACTGACAAGGGTTTAAAATTAAACCTCCAAAATCAATAACCCAATTAATAAAGGGGCAAAGGAGCCAAACAGATGTTTCTTAACAGGGGAGTGCAAGTGGCCAATAAATACGTAAAGAAATGCTCATGCCTTTAGCCATGAAGGAGATGCAAGTCGAGAGAACATTGGGATTCAACCTCAGCCCAGTCAGAATGGCCGTCATCAAGAACACACTGAAAACACAATGAACAACAAAGGCTGGCAAGGGTACGGGGAGGAGGAACCACTGTGGGTGAGAAGGAGAATTAGTGCAACCACTATGGAAACCAGTTTGGCAGTTCCCGAGAGACTAAAGCTAGTGCTACGCTATGACCCACAGACCATAGCCATTCTTGGGCATTTATCTTAAGGAACGTTAACTCCGGATATAGCAGCGGTGTGTGCACACCCACATGCACTGCAGCACAACTCTCAATAGCCACGCTGTGGAAACAGCCCTTATGCTCGACACTGATAGATGGAGCCAGAAAAGGTGGAGCATTGTTCAGCCATAAAGAAGAACGAAATGGCATCATTTGCAGGGAAATGGAGGGTCCAGCAATCATACTAAGCAAAATGAGCCAGAAGGACAAACGTCAGATATTCTCTCTCATATGTAGATGTTAGACCTAGATTATAAATACATGTGTAAACATGAATTGCATCATGTGTGTGCACACATATATGTGTGTACACCCATGATCAACCTGACTAAAACATGTTTTTTTTAATTTTTATTTTTTATTGTGAAAATACTGTACAGAGGGGTTACAATTACATGGCAAGATAATGAGTACATTTCTTACCAAGCATTGCAGCCTCCTCCTTTGTTTCCCCTTCCCAGCCTCCCCCTACCCAATCCTCCTCCCCTGACTAAAACATGTTATCTTCAGGTGTGAGATACTGTGAAACCCTTTTGAACAGTAGACAGTATAACAAAAAGAATATTAGGAAGCCAAAACATGTCCAGACTGGGATGTGGGTACCAGTGGGAGGGAAAGACAAATGGAGAGGGGGAGGCAGGAGTGTAGTCAGCAAAAGCCATGGACATGTGTGAAGATGGAATAGGAAAGTGGTCTGGGAAGGGAGGAGGGGGAGGAGAAAAAGAGCAGGACACTCTTACAAAGACTTACTGTATCCATAGGGGACATGTTAACGTGAAATGCCCTTGTGCATCTAATGGATGCTGAGAAAGAAAAAGAAATCAAGGGAGGGAAGAAGAAACTGTGTGGGCAGGAAGGAGGATCCCCGGGGGATGGCACAGTGGGGGTGGAGCCTACCACGGAGTGGGTGGGGCCATGGGGTGAGTATGTCCACACAGAGGACAGAGCCGCAAGCCGGACGGAGCCCGGGCCCCTGAATGAGTACTTGCCAGGCAGCTCCACCAGGAACAGCACAGACACACGACAAGGCCGGGCAGAGTCCCTGCCAGTCACGGTGCTGAGCTGCGAGGTGCATGGACCTGGGGCTCATCTCACCAAGGCCTGCCACCCTACCCCACTGTGCTACGCCCCTGCACCTTGAGCTCCTGAACCCATTCGTGGGCACCGCTGGCAGGGCAGGAAGGCCCACCGTGGCTCTTCCTTCCTTGGGGTGGCAGGCGGGGAGGAGTGTGCGGCCCTGCCCAGGCTGCTGACACCTGGGTCTGCAGTGACCCCCGGGGCTGCAGGCCTCTGAAGAGCACCTGCCGGCAGTGCTCCGTCTCCACCAACACACTGGCAGCTCGTCCAGACCCTGGCACCCATCAAGGTTGGCGTGCACGGGCTTCCACCAGGGCTGAAAGCCCCACTGAGCGGCCGAGGCTGGCCGGGTCGCAGGACTCCGGGGTATGTGCAGCGGAAACTGCCCGGGGGGGCGGGGGGAGAGGAGCACATGCGCACCAGGGAGAGGCCGGACTTCGCAGAACTGGCTCCAGGAAGCCTTCCTGAACCACACCTTCCTCTGCCAGTCCCATGCCACAAGCGGCCTGAATGGACCAACTTCCAGGCACCAGGGTGCGTAGGCAACACTGCACCAATCAGGGGAATAAATGACCCCAGCTCCTTGACCTCTACAGTGTGGCCTGCGGTAAAGCTCTAAACCTCTCTGAGCCTTGGCTTCTCCATTTGTCACAAGAAGGACAGGGGTTAGGTGACGTCAGCCCTTTTTGTTTACTCTCTAGCTTAGCCCCTGTGGCCCCCTCCCATGGCTCTCTCTCTCTCTATCTTTCTAATGGATGATGGGCTGTGTGGGAGGAACTGAGGGAGATTCAAAGGCCGATTCCTTCAGCGTCCTAGCTCCTGTGCTGCTTCTGAGGAATCCCAGGTGAGACTAGGAACTTGCCGGCTGGAGGGCAGGTGAGTTCCGGAGCTTCAAGCACCGGAAGACATCAGGCTCCAGGAATACAGGCCCACTTCCCATTTATTCCTCCACAATTCATTGAGCACCTACTATGTGCTTCCTGGAGGAAGAAGAGTGGGGGGCAAAAGGGGGGGGCTCAGGGCAAGAGGGCCAGGCGTGGGAGGGGCATAAGACGGCCTTGATTGAAGGGAGGGGAGCGGGTGGCACCCCTGTTCTGGGTCTTCAGAATTTCCAGCTCATGGAATGAGTCTGAGAAGTGGAAGAACTGGGTTATGTCATGCGCTAGCTGAGTGTGGTGGGGAACCGGCTCAAAGCCAGTGAGCCGTAACCGTGTTCCCAGCACTGTGCCAGCTACGCCCACTGTCCCTGCAGCCCTTGCTGGAACCCTTGCTGGAGCAGGTGGGGGCTGGGGCCTCCGCAGGCGCGTGGCCTTCGCAGGACCAGCAAGGCGGGCACGCTGGGAAGGCACGCGGGAAGCCAGAGGCCGCTTCCTGCGGAGCAGGAGGGAAGGAGGCCGGCCACTTTTCAGACAAGGCTGAGATGGATAAGCGGCTGCTCTACACAAAAGCCAAAGACCATTTCTGAGAGGCAGCCTCCTCTGGGAAATGCAGCTCCAGCGGGCGGGAGCTGGCGGGGCTCCCCTTGGAGGGACACAAACTCTACAGCCAACTGCTTTCAAAGGCTCCTGGAGGCCGCCACCAGCTCCCTCAGCTCCGGGCCTGATGCAGGGAGGGGCCCCGCACCCAGCCCTGCCCACGGTCCCCCTGGACCTCCAGCCAGCCATCTCTGTGGGGCCAGGCGCTCGGCTCGGATTCCAACTCTGCCTGTGCAAGAGCGCAGGCACCTGGACCTCAACACTGAAGTGTGCACACGTGTGTGCTGCATGTTGCGTGCATGGGAGCATGCACTGGGTGGGGCACGGTGTGCTTGCGCGCGCGCATGTGTGTGTGTGTGTGTGTGTGCGTGCGCGCGTGTGGTTCCTGAGCCCTGCTGGGTTGACTGGGCCTCGGATCCCTCTCTCCCGTGCAGGACCCCTGCCGTGCTCCTTAAGCGAACTGTGGCTTCTTGCTCTTCCCCCACTGGCACCCGTAGAATTCACGAAATCTACCCCTCTCCCCCAAGACTAGGTGAACCCTGGTAAAAACGGAGGCAGATCATGCTATTTGCACACTAGCTTCTCGTTGGCTTAAAATAAAACTGAAAAGACAAACACGCCTCTCGAAGCAGGGCACCGGCGGCTCACTCCTGTCATGCTGGCTACCTAGGAGGCTGAAGCCTGGAGGATCATGTTTCATGGCCAGCCGAGGCAGAGAAGCTCAAGGGATCCTTTCTCAAGCAGCAGCGGGGCACAGTGGTCCACACCTGCTGTCCAAGCTACAATGGGAAGCTAAGAAAAGGAAGCCTGTGCCCAGGTGTATATTGAGTCAGAAAGGGACACTCCCATCTCAAAAATAACCAGATATGGTGATGTCACAATCCCAGGCCCTGTGTTCCCAGCACTGGAACAGACTAGAGGACCCGGAAATAAAACCATATACTCGTAGTTATCTAATATTGGATAAGGGAGCCAAAGACATACAGTGGAAAAAAGAAAGCCTCTTCAATAACTGGTGTGGGGCATCCATATGCAAAACGCTAAATGTGGGTCTCTGTCTGTCACCATGCACTAATATTCACTCAAAGTGGATCAAAGACCTCAACGTCAGACCAGAAACTTTGAAATCACTGCTAGAGGGAGTAGGAGAAACACTAGAACTCACAGGCACAGGCAGAAACTTTTTGAAAGGAATCCCAGGAGCACAGCAGAGAGGAGAGAGACTTGACAAGTGGGATTAGATCCAAATAAAACGTTTCTGCACAGCTAAGGACATAGCTACCACACCAGAAAGACAGCCAAAGACTGGGAGATCTTTACCAGCTATATATTCAAATTGTACAAGAGGCTCAAGAAACTAACCCCTCCCAAGGAAACTAACCCCTCCCAAAGCTACTACACCAACCACTAAATGGGCAGAAGAGCTCAGAAGAAGAGGTAAGACTGGCAAAGAAACACATGAGGACATGCTCATCATCCCTGGCCATAAAGGGAATGCAAATCAAAACAGCTCTGAGATTTCATTTCACCCCAGTTAGACTGGCCAGCATCGTGAATCCAAACAACAAATGTTGGCGGGGATGTGTGGGAAAAGGAACCCTACTGCACTGTTGGTGGGACTGTCAACTAGGACAACCACTCTGGAGAGCAGTCTGGAGGTTCCTCAAAAAACTAAACATAGATCTTCTCTACGACTCAGCCAGACCATTCCCCGGCATCCACAGAATTTCACAGGCCAGGGTACTGTAAAGACGCTTGTACATCCATGTTCACTGCTGCACTATTCACAATAGCCAAGTATGGAAACAGCCCAGCTGCCCTACAATAGAGTAGATCCAAAAATATGGGGTACCTATATACCATGAAATTTTACACAGCCATTAGAAAGAATATTGTGTCATTTGCAGGAAAATGATGGACCTAGAACAAATTATGTTAAGTGAGACAAGCCAAACTCAGAGAGACAAACGGCACATGTTTTCTCTCATGTATGGAAGGTAGATCTAAAATACACTGGGACGTGATAAATTATACAGGTCTGTAGACATACACATATAGTAAGACTAAAGGAGGATATTCTGAGGAGGGGAACACTAAGGCTCAATGTCTATGTGCCTCTGGTCATGTAAAATAATATTTATTGAAATGAACTCCAGGAAATGGAGATGAAGATTTTTCTTTGTTGCTGTTTTTGCTTTCTTTTCACCTTTTTTATTCATTTATCTGTCTTTGGAAGGGTAAAGGTGGGCACAGAAATGGAAGGACAAAGGGTGAACAAATGCAGCAGTGGTACTCGTTAGACATTATGTTGAAAATGAAGTATACAACTTGTGGGTGAGGATGGGAGGGAAAAACTGGGAGAGAGTGAGGGAAGAGGTAACATTGTCCAAAAGGAAATGTACTCTTTACCTGACTTACGTAACTGTAACCCCTCTTTATAATAACAATAAAAAATTTAAAAAGAAATAGCATTAAAAAAGGGCCAGAGGTGTAGCTGAGTAGTAGAGTACCTGCCTAGCAAGGTACAAGGCCCTAAGTTCAAACCCTAGTACTTATTTATTTATTGCCAGGCTGGGGCCTAAACTCAGGGCCTGGACATTGTCCCTGAGCCCCTTTTATATTCAAGCTAGTACTCTATCATTTGAGCCACAGTGCCATTTCTGGCTTTCTCTGAGTCGTTTATTGGAGGACTTTCTTGTCTGGGCCGGCTTTGAGATCCTTGGATCTCAACCTCCTGAGTAGCTGGGATCACAGGCTGCTGAGTATGGGTGGGCCTGGCCTACAGTGGATGCTTGTGTACATTTACTGCTGTGTGAGTGACCGGCCCTGGTGCTCCCTAACAGCTGGCACACATCTGCCCACCTGAGCCAGGCTCCCAGGGCTGCCATCTGCCTAGGGCCACTTAGCTCTGTCTAATCAGGCTTGGAGACTGGTGGCAGGCTTACAGGAACAGCTTGTTCTGTGGGGAGTCAGGGAGGAAAGGACTAACCTGACAACTGGGATATTTAATTAGGGCTCCCAAGCTCCCAGCTCCCCCGTGAGGTCCAGGAAATGCAGCGAAGATTCTGGGTCCCAGCCTCTGCCTGCTAATCTCCTCTGACAGCCAATGTCTATGGCCTTAACCACTCACCTGGGCCTGCCCCATCAACCACCCTTCCTGGAGTGGGGGGCAGAGGCTCCAAGCTGGGCTCAGGGGACCCAGGTCCGGGCTCAGCTGGGTGCCTGGAGTCGGACCCACTCTGGCTCAGGAGCTCTCGGCCAGTGTCTGGGCACAGGACCGTGGGCCTTTCTGCCACCTTCTCTCTGCCATCTCGCCACACCTCCCGGTCCCCAGCACCTCCTCCCCCAGCCAGGCAGGCCTCATCTGCTTCTCTCCCTCCTCTGTCACCTGCTCAGTCCCTAGGACCTGTCCCCGTGGGGGGGGGCAGGGGGAAGAGCACTGGGGCCCCCAGCAGCCCTGCGGATAGGTGAGAAAGCACCAGAGCAGGTGGGGCGGTGGGCAAAGTCCACCCAGAATGTCACAGAAACCAACGCTTTAGGTCAACACTGAGGCCAGTTCCAGCCTGAGGAATTCCTGCAAAGAAGGCCGATTCTTTATCCAGGCAGACCTAGAACCCAGGGACCAGAACATCCTTCCTGCCTGGGGTCTTAGCAGCCACAGACCAAGGACACAGCCCAAGATACCAATTCACCGAACACGGGTTGTGGGAAAACAGGGTCCCAAATGGGCTTATGGGGAGGGTCCGCTGTGCATGGCCTGGGAGGGCTGGCTGTGGATTGTGGAGCCCAAGGTGGGCTTGCTAGGGACTGCAGGGCATTGGAGTGACACTGGAAGCAGCACGGAGGTGGCTCCATGGCTGGCCTGCTGCACTGGACAGTGGACACTGGAAGGAACCAGTGTGGGGCTGGGCATGGCGGGCAATGGAACACTGTCTGCAGCACCACACACCAGAGCTGGCTGTCACCCTGTCAAAAAATCAGCAGCAGGTAGCTGGTGATGGTGGCCCGGGACCCTACCACGTGGAACCATGTCTGAGTAAGCTAGTGCCACTCACAGAGACAACCAGCCAGGGCGTCAGATCAGTTCCATCCTCCCAGCCTGGTGGCTTCCTTCATAATGACCAACAGGGCCAAGTTCAAATCTGGCATTTCTAGACTTCTCAGAGTGCTGGGCTGGGAGGTGACTGCAGAGGGGTCTATACGGCGAGCATCTGTTCCTAGCCCGTGGCTTGCCTACCTTCTCCCCATAGCTCCACCCCTCCTTATACTGGAGTCTTCCTTCTGACACCCAGCCTTCGACATGTCACCTCACCACACCTCTCAGCATTTTGTTGCTCCCTTCTCCAAATCAGATAAACCTATATACAAGACACGGGGCACGAAAATCAAATATGGAGATGAGAGGGGATAAAACCAAAGGGGGAAAAAACAAAAGAAAAAAGAAAGAACTTCACACAACAACATCAAAGAAAAACCTCTTGTTTCCATATCTTGGAGTTCATTTTGATTAGCATCATCTTATATGGTCATATGCACCTAGCGATTGAGCTATTGTGATCCTCTGCTAGGACTATCTAGACATACCCCATTATTCCAAATGGGGAAAACCATGGAGTCTGGGCCTGATTTACTTCACTTAATATGATTTTTCCAAGTCTTTCCATTTGCTTATGAATGGGGCGATATCATTCTTTCTGATGGAAGCATAGAATTCCATTGTTGTATATATACCACCTTTTTTTGATCTATTCATCTACTGAGGGGCATCTGGGTTAGTTCCATATTTTAGTTATGGTGAATAATGCTGTAGTGAACATGGTTGTGCTGGTAGCTTTAGTATGGCCTTGTTTATGGTTATTTGGGTAAATGCCTAGGAGTGGGATTGCTGGGTCATGTGGGAGCTCTATTTTTAGTCTTTTGAGGAACATCCAAACTGCTTTCCAGAGTGGTATGGTCAGTTTACACTCCCACCAACAGAGTAGCAGCATTCCTATTTGGCTACATCCCAGTCAGCATCTGTTGTTATTAGATTTCTTGATAATGGCCATTCTAAATGGGGTAAGGTGGAATCTCAATGTTGTTTTGATTTGCATTTGCTAAGGAACATTTCTGAGGTACTACCCTAAAGAGCTTGCTTAGGAGAAACAAGCATGGTGTGTAATTAGCATAATAAGAGCTGGTATGCAAATCAGGGTGTTTGAAAAGTTTGTTCCCGCCCCCCCAGCCCCACTCCAACTACCCCCCACCTGGTCCTTTGGCTTGAAAAGTCTAGTGCTCTACCACTTGAGCCACAGCACCACTTCCAACCTTTTTTGTATACTTTACTGGAGATAAGAGTCTCCTGGACTTTCCTGCCAGGGCTGGCTTTGAATTATAATTCTCAGATCTCAGCCTTCGGAGTAGTTAGGATGTCAGGCATGAGCCACTGGCACCCAGTCAGTTTGTCTTTTAAATAATTCAGTCATCTCCATAGCCACCTTCTGCCCTGCAATGTCCATCTGCTTAGGGAATGGATGGCCAGCCAGGGAGCCTCTGGGGCCCCTGAGGGACCTCTGGCCTCTCATTTCACCTGAGCCCAGCCTGCTGCCCTTGGGTTCCAGAGGCGGGCAGCACAGCCCAGGGCTGAACCTTCACACGTACCAGCTATGGGCCCAAGTGAAAGGCATGGAGACTGCTGGTACAAGTGGACATGGGCATCACGTCCCCACTTCCTGAAAGCTAGTTGAAATCTTAGAGGTAGAATATTTATGGAGAATAACTGTATAGTAAATAGCAACTGGCCTTGAAGACGTACAGACCCTTTGACTTGGCAATGTCTCTCCCAGAACTCCAGTAATGCGGGAAGATATAGCTCCCCACACTGAGAAACCAGGAACTACCCACTGTCTAAGCATGCAAGGAGATGGGCTAAGTAAATGGCAGAACGTTAGTAGAAAGGGGAGCTATGTGGCCACTAAAAATATGGCTCGGATGTGCCCATGGTAAGTGAGGTACTGACAACAACGTCCTTTCTCTTCAGCCACAACCTCTAATCCACACAGCCACATACTTACTTGTTAACAGTTATCTCCAGATGGTGGAGTTTTTGGTAAAAGTCAATTGCTTCTTCGTGTTCACCTATGAATATGTCTTTTCTGACACAAGCATGAATAATTTATTTCAATTTATCCACAGTGGTTGTCCAAGCAGAGAGCTCATGGCCCACTTCTAGTCTTTGTCCTTGGACAGACTAGTACACGTCATGGTACTGCTGCAGGCTGGACTGTAATCCTCGGGTTTGGAGGTGGAAGTCCTGGCCCCAGAATCTGAGAAGGGACCAAGGCAGGACCTTCCTGGGTTTTTAGGAGAGGAGATCAGGACTCAGATGCACTCAGAGGATGAGACAAGAGGACACAGGGCAAAGCTGGCCTTCAACCAGCCATAGAAAGGGTCCTTGAAAGAAACTAGCCCTGCCAACACCTTGATCTTGAACTTCCAGCCTCAGAACTGGGAGAAAAATCAGTGATTCTCCGAGCCCCAGGTGCAGCGTTTTGTTATAGCAGGGTAACAGACTAATGCAGCTGGACACTTATTTAAAGGAGACGCATGCGAATATAAACTTGAATAAAAATAAAATTAAGAATAAAACTAAAACGAGACAACAAACACCCATGAAGTTTAAAGTTAAAAAGCAAATGGTGACATAGCTCTTACATACAAGGAGGGGGAAGGAAGATGAGCGCTAATGCTTTTGAGTAGACAATCTATTTTAGGTAGACTTTGGTGTGGCATTTCGGGGGCTTAAATTCAGGGACGGGGGCTATCCACCTCTGAGCTTTTTTTGCTCAGTCTTAGGACTCTACCACTTGAGCCACATCTCCCTGCCAGCTTTTTGGTGTGAGCTGGAGATAAGCGTCTCATAGACTTTTCTGCCCGGGCTGATTTTGAACTATGATCCTTTGATCTCAGCCTCCTGAGTAGCTAGGATTACAGGTGTGAGCCACCAGCACTGAGCTTGTGAATTACCTTTATGTTAATATTTTGAATGCTATTGAAGATGTTACATTGAAGACTCACTCACTTACCTGCAATTACTGGGTAAGCAGAGTTCAAACTACAATGAGAGGTCAGGAGCCCCAGCTCCTGCAGCTCAAGGGACCAAAGCACCAGTTGTGACAGAGTGAAGCAGGATCTACTTGCAAGTCCAGCCTTATCTGCACAGTGGTGCAGACCTCAGGCCTTAGGTCTGACTGCGCCTGCCCTACCCATGCAAGCCTCCCCTTCCTAGACCTGGGAAATCAGACAGATGCTGGAACCAGACACAGTTTGCAGAGCCATCTTGCTCCCCGAGAGCAAACATGGAGAATCCTTCCCCTGGCACAGATCCGGAGAGCTGCCCAGGTTGGTTGAGTAGGAAAATGACTCAGCTAATGGTGACAGCCCTTTAGAGGAAACTTAATTATGTTGCAGACGGGCTCGGAGGGGTGGAGGGGTGCCGGCTGCCTAAATGTGGCTAATGGCTACGGCTTGTCCTGCCAATCTCTGCAACTATCTATAGCCTGCTTAGAAAGTCACTTGGGATCCTGATGGAAAACAATCATTTATCAAGCCATGTGTGTGTATGTGCGTGCATATGTGTGTGTGTGCATGCATGTGTACGCACGCATGCCAAGTATATATACCGCAAGCAGATTTGCACATGGTGCAGGGAGGCCGCAGCCTGGGTGGAAGGCCAGGCCAAATGTCCTCAGTGGTACTGTATATGGTGTTCTCTTGTTCAGGGCTGGGGAGGAGAGAGGACTGCCCACTTTGTAGGTAGGAACTGCATCAGCTGGTAAGTAATAGGTGTCCCCTTCTCCCTGTCTCAGATGGAGGCTGGGGAGAGGGGGCGACCGCCACTTTCTCT
This sequence comes from Dipodomys ordii, assembly GCF_000151885.1. Lineage (NCBI taxonomy): Eukaryota > Metazoa > Chordata > Mammalia > Rodentia > Heteromyidae > Dipodomys > Dipodomys ordii. The sequence goes on from NW_012267298.1 coordinate 10,488,354, forward strand.
GAGTAGCCTCCATGTACTCCTGGGTAGGGCTGGATGAGGGCAGATCAATCTCCTCCATGGCGCAGGCTGGGGCTCCAGTTGGGGGACAGTGACGCGGACTTGGCTTGTAGGAGCCGCAGGGCAGGAGGTCAGATGAAGTGGCTCGGGGCAGCTCATGGGGAGACCGACACCCCGGATCCTATCGTTCTGACCACTCCATGGTGGAGGGGCGCCTCCCCGGCCACACCACAGGAGCCCACGGCAGCCGAGAAGCCCCGTGTTTGGCCACAAGCTTTGAGGCATCCGCCCCTGTGTCCATCCACGGGGCTCTGCCTTGTCCTGGGTCAGGCTCTCCGCCGGGTGTTCCCTGCCTATTTCCCTAATGACACGAGAGTCCTGAGAGCCACAGGTAAGCCCGGGTGTACCGACGCACTGCGGCTGCAGGGAGCGCCTCCGGCGGAGGCCCTCACACGGCTCCAGCTTAAAGCCAATGCCCCAGAGCAGTCCCTTTCTAGAGGCTCACAGTGAGGTCCCTCCTCCCAGGCCTCCTCTCAGCCCTGTCTTTTCTAGGGTCAGGAAGGGCGGGTGGCAGGTCAGCAGTAAAGCAGGTGGCACCTAGCTGGCAGGCAGGGCTATGGTGGTGAGGAGGTGCCCAGGCATCCACTTCTCCGGCCTCTGCTCATGCTGGGGCCTTCAGTAGGCTTTAGCAAAAATCTGCAGGAAAAGCTAGAGAGTGCCTAGCGCTCACCGTACTCGTACTCATCAGTATGAATGTAGATGAGGACGAGCCGCCACCTAAGCTGAGCATCCTGCGGCCAGCCCCAGTGTCCCCAGCACAGCCAGGGCTGACTGAACTCTGGAAGTCAGACCTGGAAGGTGGACAGGCAGCCCGTCACATGGTGGAGCAGAGGTGATGGGCTGAGTCCTTCCTTGTGGACAGAGCTCAGAGACCACCAGGACAGCCGAGTCCCTACACTGATGCCCAGTGCTGCCTCTCCCAGCTCCGCGCCCCCTAGCTGCAGTCATGGCCTGGCTGCCCTGTGCCAGCCCTTGCAGCCATCTCCCACGGGCTGGAGCTGGCAGCCAATGGAGCCAGGCTGGTCCCGATGCTTGAAACCAGTGATCAACCACGGCGAGCTTATTCATCCAGTGCTACTCCCTCCAGGCACCCCTCTACAAAGAAAAGAAAATAAGAAGGAAAGCAAAGCTCGTGTTTCAGTGGGAGGAGGCAGAACACTGTGAACATGGTCACCACCGAGGGCAGCATGGCCGCGCTCACCCCAGCACGCTGTGACCCGTCTCTCAGCCCTCCTGCCAGGAGTCAGCAGCCGCGCCCACCATCTTCCCAGCCTGTCCTGCTTAGGAGAGGTGGGTCTCCTGGGCCTGTGATAGGGTCTCTTCCCAGAAAGGTGAAGCTGGTGCAGGCCCAGGAGACAGGATTGAAGGCCACACCTGGGGGCACTGTCACCAAGAACGAGGGGGGAGTGGGGACCTGGGCCTCCCCGCACCCACGGCCTGCTGTGCTGGAGGCCTCGGGGGGGGGACTCCACGCCCCCGGAGCTCAGCTCAGCTCCCCTGGCTCAACCCTCTAATACCGGCGAAGAGACTAGAATTTTGGTCTCTGGGGATCCAGACCGCGCGGTGATTATCATTCGTTTTGTGTCTTCCATTCCTGTAAACGTTTCCTCTTTTTTTAATAAACTGAAAAATGTGCTTTTCCCAGAAACTCTTAGAAAAGTGTCTTTGGGGCAGGCTGGACATGAAGTAGACAGCAGGGGGACAAAGCTGCAGCCACTCTTGCGGGGCACTGAGGGGCCAAGGCCACGGACCATCCCCTTCCACAGGGGCAGACGCCGAGTGGCCCCTCAGCACGGGTGTAGCTTTGCCCTGCAGCAGACACGGAGCCAAGGCGGAGCCCCACCTCCTTCCCCACGGCCCAGTGGGGTGATGGCCTGATGGGAAAGGCAAGGCCCCATCCACAGCTCCCCGCGGCCCCCTCAGGCTGGGCTCAAGCCCCATCGGGCACCATCACATGGCTCAGAGTCCGCATGCCCACGTGCAAGTGTGCACATTTGTGCACATGAATATTCCCACACGGGACAAGTGTGTGCTGTCTCCAGGAGCACAGAACAGAATAAGCTCCCAGCCTCATACACTGTACCAGGAAGTGCTCAAGAATAACAGATCCAATCCCTGTGCTTCTGAGTCACACACAATGACAGTAAAATCATTTTTTCTCCTGAAACTAAAACCTGATGAAGCTAGGCTGTGCTAGCCCCAGCTTGCTGTCATCCTTCCTAGCTCCGCCCCCAGCCTCACCTTTGACCCAGCCCCAAGCCACAAAGTCCCCCCAACCCAGTCTGCCTCAGGGCCTATGCGGCCTCCCACTGAGCACATTCCAGTTCTCAACCCTACCACCTTCTTTGTGGTCGGAATTCAATGAGTTTCTCAGGAGCGATGGGATTTAGTAGTGCTTAGTGAAGGTCTAAGGAGTGAGTGTGAGAGCGCTTTGTTTTTCTTACCTTCACCCAAGAAAGCTGTTAGAACTCCTCACGTCTGGTCTCAAGGGAGCCCCAGGCGGATTAGAGCATGACCCTTTTATCCACTGTTACCCTGGTAAAGACAGGGTGCACGCTTTCTGAACCAGCAAGGGAGTGAGTGATCTTCTCCCTGATGGTAAGGATTTTCTGGGTGAATTGTTCATCCCAGTGTTGAGTTCTCATGTGTGTACATGCTGAAGAAAGAAAAAGCACATCGGAGGCCCAGCATGCAAGAGACTCCTGCTTCCAGCCAAAATGGAGTAACAGGACCCCTTTACAAACACCCCCCCCATACACACACAAGTTCTCCAGAAGAAACAGAGACAACAACAGACAAAATACATAAAACAATGTTTTCTAAAACACCGGCCATTCGGCAACAGAGAACAGTACGAGGTAAAACACAAACAGTGAGCCTGTGTTACTGCAGCTCACTGCCTTGAGCAAGCTCTTACAGAGAGCTATCTTACACTAGAACAGGTCAGAGACCTAAAATAGCTAACACAAAACATCAGAGAACAGATGTCCCTACTTTAGGACTTGCTGCTATAAAGCTATGCAGTCAACGTAGTGTGGTATTGATGAAAGAATACACAAAAAGATCAGTGGAGTGAGAGTTCAGAAACTCACCTGAGTGAAATATCCTCCTTTGGCAAAGGGGCAAAAGCAATAAAATGAAGGAAAGATTTCTTCTCAACAACCAGTGTGGGAACAACTGGCAGACACAAGCAAAGAAAGCAGTTTATGTATAGGCTTTATATACTTCACGAAGATTAGCTTGAAATAGACCACACTTCAATATAAAATGCAACATACAAAACTCCTCCAAGATACCATAGGAGACGATCTGAACAAGTTAGTGATACTTTAGCTACCACACTCAAGGCATGAGCCACTAAAGCATGATCTACTGAAGCCTGCAGCCCCACAGAACTGGTAAGCTGGACTTCATTACAATGTAAAGCTCTGCTTTGTGAAGAATACCATCAGAGAGCAAGAAGATAAGCCAAGGATAGGAATGATTTAAAGACTTGACTGGTAAAGTATACAAAGAAGTCTAAAGCCTCAATAATAAGAAAATGCACAACCTGATTAAAAATGGATCGAGGGCCTGAATAGAGACCTCAGCAAAGAAGAGGAAAAAAATGACAGAAGCACACAAAAGGATGCCCAACAGCAGATGTCATTGGGGAGTTACAAATTAAAACAACAATGAGATACTACTGTGTGCTTGTTAGAAAGATCAACCTCGAAAACACAAATATCACAAAATACTGCCAAGGCTGAGAGGCAATGGGGGGTCTCACTCACCGCCGATGGAAATGCTTTAGAAGATAACTGAGTAATTCCTTACGGAAACGACCATTTTCTTATCATACAATCCAGCAACCACGCACATGGCAGTCACCCAGATGGCTTGTAAGACTGATCTCTACAGAAAAACCCATCCTGTGGGTGTTTATGGTAGCTGCTATAGTTTGGGTCTGGAATGACTCCAGGGCTCACATGTGGAAGACCTGGTCCCCAGCTGATGGTGTCACTGGGGTGTGGAGAACATCCTAGAAGGTAGGGCCATGCTGAAGGAAGAAGGTCACTGGAGGTACATTTGAAAAGCTGTTCTGTCTAAAGCCCCTCCCTTCTCTCCCTGCTCTTTCCTGGATGCAGCTCAGCAAGCTGCTTTTCCCACCATGCCTTTCCACCCGCTTCTGTCTCACCACAGGCCGGAAAGCAATGGAGCCAGCTGGCTATGCACTGAAGCTTCCCAGACCACGAGCCAGAATACTTCCTTTCTTCCTTCAGCTATCCTTGTCCCAGCAACGGAAACTACCATACGAGCTATAGTCACAATTGTTAAAACTCAGAAGCAGGGGCTGGGAATATGTGTGGCTCAGTGGTAGAGTGCTTGCCTACCATGCCCTGGGTTCGATTCCTCAGTACCACATACACAGAAAAAGCAGGAAGTGGCGCTGTGGTTCAACTGGTAGAGTTCTAGCCTTGAGCAAAAGACACTCAGGGACAGTGCCCTGAGTTCAAGCCCCAGGACTGGCAAAAAAAGAAACAAACAAACAAAAACTTAGAAATAGGATGCCCTTCAGCAGGCAAGTGGTTAAACAGTAGTGTATATACAAATATAGTATTAATGTATAGAAATGAGCTATTGAGCCATGACAGAGTATAGAGGAATCTTACCATGAAAGGAATTAAAACAACTCATTCTGTAACAGCTGCACATTGAATGATACAACTATATGATATTCTAGAACAGGCAAAGCCACAGGGTGGTGGAGGCTGGAGAGGTGATTAGGAAGAGCATGGAGGATTTTGTAGAGCAGTCAGATCATTCTGGACGATATTCCAGTCACAGAGTATCATCCAAAGCGTCTGACGGATTACAGCCACACAGCCACTGGCGCATCTCCCATCTTGCACCAGATCATCACTTTTTTGGGGGAAAAAGAACTGAAATTGTATCGATCACCATGGCAGAAAGAGCAACACTGTCTGAGCTGTGCGAGGGGGCGAGGACTCCAGATGGGTGTGATGCGGGGCTTGGGTGGCCTGGGGTGGCTGGAGGAGGCAGGCCAGCGGTGGAAGAGGTGGGGCCGACCCGGCCCCAGGGCTCGGCTCCATTGGGAGGCCAAGGATTGGGCGGGTGAATGCAAGTACCCAGAAGGGGCTGGGCGGCTGGAGGAAGCCAACAAGATGCTCCTGCGGACCTCGAGGGCCCGACGATGACGACGACGCACAGGCCCAGGCAGCTTTCATCCAGGAGCCCCTCGCATGCACGGTGTCAGCCGCAGTCTGACCCAAGACCTCCAGACGGAACTTGGTTGTGATAAGATTATCAATAGAGAGCAAATCAGAGGCAAAAAAAGGGAGGAAACTATTAAGGTCAGATACCAACATCCCACTATCATTTGGGGTTCCTTCCAAATAGTTCTGTGCCAGTGAAAAACTTGATCTTAAAAAAAGGGGGGTGGGAGTTTTCTTTTTTGTTTGTTTCCTAAGAGAGAAGACAATGGGACAGTGACTGGACAGTTGTGAAAAAGGAAAAGAGAGAGGGGGGTGGGAAGGAAAGAAGGAAGGAAGGAAGGAAGGAAGGGAAGGAGGGAGGGAGGGAGGGAGGGAAGGAAGGAAGGAAGGAAGGAGAGCTTAGGACTGTGGAAGCCTGTTTTCAAGAATGCCCTGGAATACTTGTGGCTTGAACTTTTGTTATCAATTGAAAGTTTTCTCTGCACTGGGGAAGAAGTCTTGTGAAAGAAGTCTACTTTAAAGATGATTTTGCAAGAGCTAACCATGACCAAAACAAACTGCCAAGACATGAGCCCACTGACACTAGGCATATAATGAGAAGAACAGAAATATATCCACAAGGCACGTTTGAATCATTCGAACTTGAATGCCTATTGAGAAAAATCAAAATCAAACTTTGTGATCTTATACAAGTCATAATTATCAAAGACTCAATTTGCATTGTTAGATTAATTGTTTTCGTATCCCAAAAGGATGAGGAAATTAAATCTATAGATATAGATATATAGATATACCATGTGCTGTTATTTTTTAATGCATTTCTAAGAAAATCTGAAATGCTAGTACATGTATGTTTATCATTTATAAAGTGATTGTGATCTATAATCAGGAAAATTCACTGTCATGAGTATTTTAAGATGCCAAAAAAATTAACTTTTTAAAAAAGTTTTCATTTAGACATTTTTAGCATGTGAAAGTACAAGGAAGAAAAGCTATTTCTAGCACCCTTGTATACTGTATATACTGTATATTTTGTCTTGCTTGCTTATTTTTGCTTAAGTTGATGGTTGAACTTCATATTGCAAGAATTGTTAGTGAAAATTCTCAAGTAAAAGGAGAAACCCAAAATGATTTTTACAAACACTAATACTACCTGTCTTTGAAGGTCTTAAACACAGCTAGAAATCCACCCCAGTATCTGAAGTTTCCCTCTGACACCTCCTCAGATTAAGATTGTTATTCCTTATGCACTAGCCTTGGAGATAATAAATTCCTTGTTCTGTGGAAAAAACAAGTAAAAATCCAAATATCTAATGGGTTTGTCCAAATTCTAATGGTAGAATATCATCCAAAATATCTAATGGGTTTGTCCAAACCTATGGACTACATATCAGCAAGAACAGATCCTCACACACACCATGAAAATGGGGGTGATACCAATGTGTCAGCCTAAGGTCACTGACGGCAACTCCTGTGTCATTCTAGCGCGTGATAGTAAAAATTTCAGAGGCTCTGTGGGCATGTGAGACCTCTGTACTTCCTGCTTAATTTTCTGCCAGTTTGAAAAAAAATAAAGAACATTAAAAAAATAAGTCCAAAAGGAAGCAAGAAGATGGAAAATAAAACGAAGAACAACTGGAGCAACAGAAAACAGAAGATGATAAAGATGATAAAATCTAAGCATATAAATAATCACACTAAATGGACTTAATTAAAAGCCAGAGGTTGTCAGAATAAAAAAAAACAGTGCTTACAAAAAATGTACTTTATAAAGAAACAAATAGGTTAGAATTAAAAGTATAGAAAAAGATATCTGTACAGAAAGCTGAGCTCACTGCATCCGAGGTAGATTTACAAAGTGACGGATGCCATTTCCTCCTGTAGAAGGCTCAATGCTTCGAGAAGACATGCAATCCTTAATTATACCTCTAACAAGAGAACCTCAAAATTCCTACCGTAAAATCTGATAGCGCTAAATAGAAACAGACAACCTGGGAAGGTTGTTGCCTATTTTGATGCCCTTTCTTGTTAACTGATATATAGGTAAAAAAAAAAAAAAAAAACAGCCATAACATACAAGGCATGAATGACAGTGATCACACAAGTGAGCCCATTAGTATCTGTTGAGTATCCTACCCAGCCACTGTAGACTATTTTCATATATACACTGAATATTCATCAATACAGGACCTTTTCTTGACTTTAAATGAATTCAAGTCACACAGAATATACTCTCTGACAACTGTGAAATGAAATTAGTAACAACAGGCAGATATCTGGAAAATCTCCAAATATTTAGAAATAGCATTCCCAAGTAGCTCTCCTATCAAAGAAGAAATGAAGTTAGAAATTAGAAATTATTTTGAATTGGGCGAAAATCAAAGCATCGCACATCAGAATCTCTGAGATGTCACTATGCAAGCCCAGCAGAGACAGTAATAGCACCAAATGCCTATTTAGAGGATAAACAACTCAAATTTATGAGTTCTGCTTCCACTTTAAGAAACTAGGCATAGAACAAATGAGACCCAAAGAAAAGGAAGAAAGAAGGAAATAATAAACAGCAAAGTGGAAATCAATGAAATAGAAAACAGAAAATCAATGGAGAAAATCAATGAAACCATAAACTGGTTCTTTGAGACACCCAAAGGAATTAATACGCCTCAAGCCAAACTGAACAAGAAAACAGAAAACATAAATTATCAATATCAGGAATGAAAGCAGCCACATCACTACAGATGCATAAAGAGTAAAAGCAAAACAAGGGAATATTATGAAGAGCTTTACGGCACTAGATTTGACAGCTTAGATAAATAAATTCCTTGAAAGACACACACTACTGACGCTCACTAGAGAAGAAGGATAACCAGAATTTTCTTTAATATACATTACTTAAAAAAAACAAATACATAGTTGACATCTTTCTCACACAGTAACAATTTCCCACTGATAAATTCTACTAAACATTAAAGAAACGAGTTACTAACTCTTCACAAACTTCTAAGAAACCAAATAAACCTATGAATCCAGCATTACCACAACTGCCTAAGTTAGACTGTTTCAAGACACCTAAAAATATTCTTCATAAACATAAATAAAGCCAGGCGCCAGTGGCGTATGCCTATAATCCTAGCTACTTAGAAGGCTGAGTTCTGAGGATCTTGCTTCAAAGCCAGTTCAGGAAGAAAAGTCTGTGAGTCCGTTACTTCCAGTTAACCACCAAAGAGCCAGAAATGGAGCTGTGACTCAAGCGGTAGAAAGAATGCTACCCTTGAGTGAAAAAGCTCAGGAACAGCACCCAGGCCCTGAGTTCAAGCCCCAGAACCAGAACATACACATACAAAAAGTAAATAAACTCTTCTCAAAAATTTCTTGGAAATAATCATCATTCTCAACTGAAGACAATCTCTATGACTGTAAGACTAATTGAGAATTTGAAAATCAATCGGTATAGCTTATGATATTAATAAACAACCGGCTATATCATCATCTCAATCTAGGTACAAAAAGGCTTTAACCCAGCCTAGTACTCACTCCTCACAAATGTTTACATGGTAGGAGCAGACAAGAAGGGGCTGGATAGGTACAGTGTATCTCTGACAGTAGAGATATCACACACAGGACTGAACGGCTCAACACCTCCTCCAAGAACAGGAGCTCTCACCATTTCTACTCCACACAGCTGGGAAACACTGGGTAGTTCTGCAGATGCACTGGGTTGGAAAAGAAGTAAAATGGTCATTATCCTTGGAAGACTCAACTACTGACTTCCCAGACAACCCTGCAGAAACAGCTACTAGATCCAAGGATGTTTAGAAAGGTTATACAATAAAAGATCACTCTGTAAAAATCAATTGTATTTCCATATGCTGGCAACAAACCAACCCCACTGCAGTTAAAGTTTAAAATACAGTATCACTTTTGGTGGCAAAACAAGTATAAAATACTTAGCGGCAAGTCTGCTGGATGGACAAAGTCTATGTGGAAATCTACAAAACACTGCAGAGGGGAATTAGAAACGGCCTGCCTAGGTGAAGATACATATCTTGAGTGTGGTTGGAAAAACTCTGTACTAAAATGTTACTTCTCCCCAAACTGATCTATTATTCAACATGATTCCAATTAAAATTCTAGCAAGCTTTTTCCAAAAGTAGAACTGATTAGGAGATTCATATGGAAATACAAAAGACATCAAATTGCCAAAATGCCACCTGACTTCAAGAGTTCTCATACAACTACAGTAATTAAGGCTGTGGTATTAGTTTCCAGACAGAAAAACAGATCGATAAAACAGAATAAAGAGTCCAAAAATAGACCATGAATAATTGTAGACAAATGTGGAAAGGCAATTCAATCAAAAAAAAGGAGTATTTTCAACAAATGGTACTGTGATAATTGAATGTACATGGGCTAAAATGAATGTCAATTCATACTTCATATCATATATAAAAATTGACTCCAAATGAATCAGAGACCAAGATAGAAAGCAAAACTGTTGGAAGAATATGTTGGAGAATCTTTGTGACCTTGAGCTAGGCCAAGATTTCTTAGATAGGATTCCAGAAGCACAACCCAAGAAAAGAGCTTGGTGAGCAAGATTTCAAAGTTAAACCCTTCTCCTCGCAAAAGACACTATCAGTTGAACAAAAAGACCGTAGCCTGGGAGGAGGGACTTGAAAAATCCTAAATTGGATGAAGTACTTTTCTTTACTTTTTTTTTTTTTGATTTTTTTTTTATTGTGAAAATACTGTGCAGAGGGGTTACAATTACATGGGCAGGATACTGAGTGCATTTCTTATCAAGCATTGCCGCCTCCTCCTTTGTTTCCCCTTACCATTCCATCTTCCCCTGCTCCCCCCACCCCCCACCAAAGTTGTAAAGTTCGTTTTCAACATAACGACTTGTACGTCTCATTGTTGCAATGGGTCCACTTGTATCCCTATTTAAATGATTTATTTTTTCCCTTCCCCTCCACAAATTATACCAATATCAAATACAGTGAAAGCAGGGGACATACAAAGCAACAAAGAAATCGTCTTATAAATGTGTTAGAAATAATCTCATGAAAGAAAAAAACATTTGAATATATATCTTAGGGTTCGTTTCCCTAACATCAACTTATCTGACCTTTTCTGCTTGACTTAGACATAAACTAGTTAATGCAAATAAGGGAAACCACGGGATCTATGTTTCTTTGGGCCTGGCTTACTCCACTTAATATACTTTTTTCCAAGTCTTTCCATTTCCTAACAAATGGGGCAATCTCATTCTTTCTGATGGAGGCATAGAATTCCATTGTGTATAAGTACCACATTTTCTTGATCCATTCATCTACTGAGGGGCATCTGGGTTGGTTCCATATCTTAGTTATGGTAAATAATGCTGCAATAAACATAGTTGTGCTGGTAGCTTTAGTGTGGTCTTGTTTGTGAACATTTGGGTAAATGCCCAAAAGTGGGATTGCTGGGTCATAGGGGAGCTCTATGTGGAGTCTTTTGAGGAGCCTCCATACTACTTTCCGAAGGGGTTGAACAGTTTACACTCCCACCAACAATGTAGTAAGGTTCCCTTCTGTCCACATCCCCTCCAGCATCTATTGTTATTAGAGTTCTTGATTTTTGCCATTCTAACTGGGGTGAGGTGGTATCTCAATGTTGTTTTGATTTGCATTTCTTTTATGGCTAGGGAGGTTGAGCATTTCTTCATGTATGTATTGGCCACTGATGAAGTACTTTTCTATACACACATAAAGCATGAGATTTTACTAAAGATAACATGGAAGGCAAGTAAGTATCTGATAAGACTTAGCATCATCAGTCACTAGGGAAATGCAAATGACGAGACAGACACCGTATCACATCTACTAGAACAGCAAACATCTAGCGCTTCCCCCTCTGAGGTTGGGGAGCCTGGAACCCACACACTGGTGGGAATGTAAAGTAGGGAACCACATGCATCCCAGAATAGTTTGGTTAGTTTCTTTAAAAAGATAAACACACTGCTATCATGTGACCCAATGACTGAGGTCCTAGGTAGTTCCCCCAAGTGAATGGAAACCAATGTCCACACAAAGACATTTATGCAAATGAGCATAATTTCACTTCCAATAGCCCCAAGCTAGGGAACAAATCAAATATCTATCAAGTGAGTGGAGGAGGGATATTATGATATGTTTTGGAATACTACTTGGGGACAATCTCAATAATGATGTGGCATGAAAGAAGCCGGTATAAAAAGGGTTATAGAGTAGGTAAATTCATTTATATGAAGTGTAAACATAAAGCAGATCAGCAGTTAGCAGGGATGGGGTGATGTTACAAAGGATGAAGAAGAAACGTAGGGGACCAAGAGTTCATTATTATGACTTTGGGGCAGGTTCCACCGTCCTGGGAGCTTTTGTCAAAGCTTGTCAGGCTATACGCTCAAGCGACGTGTGTACTGATACGTGTAGTTTAACTTCTCACGTGTCAATCAGACCACAACCAAGCCTTCTAAAACTCTAGGTTGCCAAGCAGCAGGCACAACAGTGCTCACCTTCCTCCCAACCGATTCCAGGGGGAGACCATGCCTGTCTAAGGCAGCAGGGAACTGGAGAGACTGGGAGAGCGCATCCACGCTGGTGGATGAGGAAGTCTTGTCTGGAAGGCCCTGAGTGGCTGGGCCCTGCCGGGCGCGGGCAGGAGAGGCGGCGAACAGGGCGGGCCAGGCCTGTTGGATGGGCAGCGCATCTTCAGTCTTGCCGCAGTCCGGAACAGGCTTGGGATTCCTCCCAGGGCCTCACAGCACAGGCAGGTGTGGAGCAGTGGCCCAGAAGCCTTCCAGGCCTGTGCTCCGGGCTGCCCGTCTCGGAGGGAGGGAGAGCAGGGCCTTCTGGAAAAGCGCACAAGCTGGAGTAGGAACAGGGCAAGCCCAAGACAGATGCACCTTTTTTTTTTCTTTTTCTTTTTCTCAATCAGGCGAATTGCTAAAAATCCGTGGCTCTTCACTCTAAGTTGAGATTATCTTTCCAAGGTGACTCTGTTTCTTTCTCAGACTCCTCCGCCGGGCCGGGTGGTTCCGGTCTGTAGATCTGGCCAGTTTCTGTCTAGGGTTCACAGGCTGTTCCAGGCGCTTCCCGATCCCGATCGGGAGGCTTTGAGTAGCCTTAATCTTTGATTTCATCAGCAGCTTACCTGAGGGGAGAATCTAGAGTTGGCCTCTTTCCTGGGGTGACGGTCAGGATGAAATAGGTCGGGAGTGACGACCTTGAAGTAGCGCCGAGGACGCTGGGAGAGCCAGGAGGCCTGTGGCCTGAAGCGGCTCTGGCTCTGCAGACCACCGAGGCCGGCCCACGGCAACCGTCCCCACATACCACTCTCTGCTCCATCCCTCCCGCGTGGCCAGCGTGGCTGGTGCTTGCTGTGCAAGGGAGCGTGGTGGGTTAATTCTAGAACTTCACTTGCTTTCCTTTTCCCAAAGGGAGAAGGAGTGGGAACGGGCTTCTAAAAATAGCCTGGCCTGTCAAAACTGCTAAAGATCAGGCAGGGCAGACAGCGCTGGAGGGAGTGCACGCATGCTTGTGGTGGCTCCACACGGGACTCTTCGGAGTCCACACCCCCAGCACAGCTGGCTGGAGCAGCCCCCTGTGCTGCCACCACCATGGCCACTTGGTGATGCCATCGGAAGCTGGCCCTGGGGACCCGGCAGGGCTTCGTGACGGCCGCTTCCAGGGCAGAAGGACGGAACAGCTGCTCTACGTGCTTGCTCTCCCTCCTCCCACTACTCAGGACCTCGCTGGGACTGTACCTGCAGGGCACAGGGGGGCGGGAAAGGGCCAAGGCCTCTGAGGGGCAGCTCCTCAGTGTGCTGCCAGGCCCCGCCCGCAGGTCCTGAGACCCGTGTCTGGCTGGGCTCTATCTACCACCGGCCTTCCTTTCCAGGCAGACATCGGCAGCCAAGGGAGCAGGACGAGAACAGGGAGGACGCTCAGGGTATTCTTAAAGTGGTGGAGGAAACCTGGCACAAGCCAACCCACCACACCTGACACTGCCTTCCTGGGGTCCCAGGAACAAACCCAGGTATCAGGGTCAGGCGAGCAGCCGCTACCACAATCTCCAGGCCGTCAGGCAGGTGAGGGAGAAATGTCCAAACGGAAGCATCTCATTTTTTTTTAAAGGTCAACAAACTAAGCACTGAATTTTTTCCTCCCCTAATCTGAGAAACATTCTACGCACTAAGATGAAGCAATGATGTGGGAACTAAGACATGGGTCTGCTAAAATCCACATACAAGGTAATCTGAGTATCCTGGTATTAGACAAATGCACAGAAACACCAGTCCGGAGCTCCCAGTATGGAAGGGGCTTCTGTCCATCTGCCATTTGCTCCTCAGGTTCTGGCTGCCATCTCCTTTCCTACAGAGCAGCACATGGGCAGCAGGAGCTGCTGGCTGCAGGTAGCAGAGCCCATGCCTGCCTCTCAGCACAGGAACGGGCAGGGCCCGACTCTGCCCTGCCTCTGGGGAGCTGGGCAGCCAGGTGTGGAAGTCCTCACAGGTCATCTTCAGACACCTGGTGGGGCCTGGTCTCATCGCGCCGCGGGGCACAGCCACTTTTACAATGGGGAGCACCACTCCTTCTCGAGGGCTTGCTTTAGATCCAGCTCTTTTTTTGTGTGTGTTGGTCTTGGGGCTTGAATGCAGGTCCTGGGTGCTGTCCCTGTGCTCTTCAGCGCAAGGTGAGCACTCTACCACTTGAGCCACAGCGCCATTTCCAGTTTTCTAGTGGTTCATTGGAGATGAGAGTCTCACAGACGTCCCTGCCTGAGCTGGCTTTGAACCACAATCCTCAGATCTCAGCCTTGTGAGTAGCTAGGATGACATGTGCACATGAGCTACTGGTGACTGGCTAGGTCCAGCTGTTTAAGGCTGCAGGACGCCCATGCCCCTTCTAGGGTTGGGAGAACCTGACGCCACTGCTCACCCCACTGGTTAAGGGAAGTTTTGAGGAGCAGCTAGTGGAGCCCAGTGCCCAGGCCCACTCCTCTGGCCATCCACACCCTCCAAGCGGTTGGCTCCTGCAGCTCCTAGGTTGGGGTGAAGGGTAAGGATGCTTGAGACCCTGGAAGCTACGTGCCAGGGGAGACAGCAAGAGAAGCCAGCTACTGAGGGGGGACGAGACAGGGGCCGCACGGGGTAGAGACCTCCACCAGTGACTAGCACGCATCCCTTTTGTTATCAGGCCCTGGCCAGAACGTTTGAAATCAGCAATCTGATAAGGGAGGAGGCCTCGCTGGCTGCTGCTCCCAGTCCCCTCCGCCCGCCCTCCCAACCTGTGCAGACGGCATTTGGAGTGGGTCGCCCTTTTCAGTAATGGGGTTATTTGGGGCCTGGCTGGGCTGGGGAACATTACGGGGTGTTGCTGCCCAACTGCAACAGCAGGTGTCTGTGGGTGCACCTGTGAAAAGCGCTCGCAGCACAGTCTCTCCATCAGGACGCGCACGCAGCAAGGACACCGGGGAAATTGAATCTTATCACTAATTAATGGCTTTAATGCCTGTCATTAGGCCTCAAAAACGGTCTATTTTCTGAAAGATAAGTTTATCCCTGTTTGAACAGGAACTTGAGCGCTCTGCTAACGCCGATGCCAGGGAGCATGGTTCTGCTAATCAGATTCAGAAGCTCTGAACCTGAACAGGCTGGTGTGAGAGCAGACGAGCCCATCGTGGGGCTCTGTTCTTCAGCAGGGAAGGATCCCCACTGCACCCTGTGCCAACGACCAGGGAGGCCTGGGCCCACTGACCGTCCACGCGGCAGCGTCCATCACCTGGGCTGAGAAGCCTGGATGGCGTCCGGGGCTCTCTCTAGTCCTGCACCATCCCAAACCTTGGCACAGAGCTGTGACTTAAGCACATGTGAAGAAGGAGCAGACCAGGGGACCAGTGGCTTAGGCTGCAGAGCTGTGGATGAGGCCTGTCCCCCACCACCCCCTTCCCCCCGTAACTTGAGGCATCACGTGACTCCAGCTGCAAGGAGCTGGTTCACGGCCAAGGGAATACCAAGTGCCCAATCACGCCCTCATCGCTGCCCACCTGCAGGCGAGCGTCCACAGCCCCGGGGGCACGTGTTGCCCAGTCTGGGGCCATGAAGACACTTTGGCTCTCCCCATGGGCCTCGGGGCCCTGGAGTAAGGCTGGTTTGGGCAGGAGAGGCAGCGAGGAGGGCATCTCTGTGTCTCTAGTATGGCAGTGAAGGTGTCCACTTTGGAATCAGACAGACTGCACGGGAGCCCTACCCTTACCACGTGAGTTCAGGATAACACGAGGGCGGGGAGAGGCTGCAGAGATCCTGAAGGCAGCTGACCTGGGGAGGCCTCTCTGCCGTCTCCCCCTGACCCCTTCACCTCCTCCCCCGGGCCTGCCTTGTATCTTGGCATGCAGTGCCATCAGTAGATGTTACTTTTGCCCTTACGGCTGGCACACTACCACTTGAGCCCAGCCCCACATACGCAGGACCACAGAAGGGATGGCACTGATCATAGTGGAGGGCACTCACAAACTGATCTGTTGAAACCCCTCTAAGTATACTATACTTAGAGATAATATAAAACGTGACCTTGCACTTTAAAAACAAACATAAAGAAGACAGACTGCAGCTAGTACTCTTTGCTGCTCAGTCTCCCCCGGCCCGGTGCATGCCGAGAGAACACCTTTTGTGTCCCCACTGTGTCCCCAGCACGGGTGTGCCCTCGATGTCCACTGATGCACTCCGGGGAAGCAGCAGTGCTTCCTTCCACCGTGCCCACAGAGGCCACGCACCACTAATCTGCTCTAAGCAGCTTACCCAGGTTTTCCGCCACAGACAGGAATACTTCCCGTTCAGATGACGTCCTACAAAGAGGGACTGGACTGTGGCCCATGGGCACTTCTCAGATCCTTGACAGTGCTGAGGTCTGGTGCATCTTCCCAGAGGCCCTCCC
This sequence comes from Dipodomys ordii, assembly GCF_000151885.1. NCBI lineage: Eukaryota > Metazoa > Chordata > Mammalia > Rodentia > Heteromyidae > Dipodomys > Dipodomys ordii. Next base: position 10,504,582 of record NW_012267298.1, read on the forward strand.
ACTCAGCATCCAAAGCAAGCTGGCAGAAAGTACTCCTGGCCCTGGCCTAGCTTTGGATTAAACTTTGGGATCTGCAGGTGTGGCGCCTGTCTGGTAGTGTCCGAGTGCAGAGTGGGGCAACTCCCTGGCTCTGCTTTCGGCCATTCCTTTTCAGGACCACTGATAGGCCATGGGCTTCTGTCTGGAAGGCTGTGGTGGCTGAGCATGCACCAGTCAGGCCTCCCACCCCTGAGAAGGGACAGATGCTAAAAACATTCAGACTCGGCAGGATGGCCCACAGGAACTGCTTCAGATGCTACTAAAGCAGGGTCGATGGCCAAGAATCCCTGTACTTGTGAAGCTCCGTGTGGAGGAGGCTGTGCACATCATGAGTCACCTGACACCAGCTCTCCAGCCTGGGAAGACAAACCCAAGTCCCCTCCTAAACCTGGGGGAGGGATAGGGAATAAAAAAAGAGGACCCAACATTCATCTAGCACCTCCCACATGCCAGACACTTGTCATACCTAGCTTGCTGCCCAGGAGGGCTCACAGGGGGACATAAGGTGACAGACAAGTCAAAATTTGACTACCACCAGGTACCTGTGGCTCCCACCTGTAATCCTAGCTACTCAGAAGGCTGTGGTCACAGCTGAAAACCAGTTCTATCAGGATAGTATGTGGAGCTCTTATTGTCAATCACCAAAAAGCCAGATGTGGAGCTGGGGCTCAACTGGTAGAGTCTTGAGTAAAAAACAGCTAAGAGACAGCACCTAGGGCCTGAGTTCAAGCCTCAGCCCACCCCCTTCCCCCCAACCCCTGCCTCTCTGTCTCTCTCTTTCTCTCTGTCTCTCTCTGTCTCTCCCCCCCCCATGCGTATGCTGATTGTATCAAGCAGGGCTCTTTGTGACCAAGGCTTAGAGAGTTAAGCATCTCACTCGGGTCTCCAAGAGTCATGGTGGGGACAGGGCTCAGGTGCCCTCCTTTTTGAGGTCTGCTATCTGTCCTAACACCATTTGCCCAGCTTTTCCTGGATTCAGCCTCCAAAGCCTCCAAACACTCCCTGAAAGATGATGCCCAGAGACCTCCCTTGGCCCGGCAGCCCGGGCTGCCATCCTCCAAACACAGCTTGTCCTCAGAGCCACACGGGGCTTAATCGCTAGGCAATGAGCTGATAGGATCTGTGACCCAGGCTGGGCAGCGGGAGCAGGGGAGTCATTGGGACGCAGACACCCGATTAACAGTCATCATGCTTCCTTTTCAATTATCTGAGATGATCCGTAATCTAGCCTGAACCCCAGTGCACACGACACAAGTGAGGGACCACATGGGAGGGTCAGGACACGCTCCAGGGCAGGTGGGACACCGGCGGCGAGGCAGACCTCTGAACCTCAGCCACTCACGGGCCAGTTACCGCGTGGACCTCGATCATCCATCCGCAGCATGGCAGGAGCACGGACGAGGACCCAGTGCACACGTACTCAGGGTCATCTGAGCACTGTGAGCCGTCACCAGGCAAACACAGAGAAGGCAGTACAGAGAAGGCAGCTGAGCTCCAGTCGTTGCCTTTAGGAGTCTGCTGCCTTTGGCAAGAGCATGAAATGGGGCTGGAGGAACAAGGAGAGCGGGAGTCTTCGCTAGGACACTTCCTTTCTGCGCTACTCATAGACATACTCATAAAACTTGAATACACTTGAGTGAACCCATCCTGATCTGCACTGACTTGCGGCCCTGGGCAGGTTGCTCTGGGATGCCAGGCTCAGGTCTACATCCACAGAGGCAGGACCAACCCCAGAGTGATAGGGCGGGCTGCTGGCTCCAGCCTGGGCCCTTGGGTCTGGGCTGTGCTCTCAGCAACAGTGGGTACCAGTCACTCCCCAGTGGCCATTTAAACTTTTTACCTGTTCCGGGCATGTCATATAAATGGAATCAGAAATAGGGAACTTTTGTCACTGGCTGCTTCTTCTCAGCATAATATGATGAAGGCCTGAGTCATAGCGAGAGTCAGCACTCCATCCCCTTCCACGGCAAGCAACATCACATGGTGTGTCTGTTGGACTCTGGTACCATGTCCACTTGCTGGCTATTATGAATAATGATGCTCTGGTCATTCGTGTACATGTTTTTTTTTTTTTTTTTTCTGGGTCCGGTCGTGGGGTCAGAACTCGAGGCCTGGGCGCTGTCCCTTAGCTCGTCAGCTCAAGGCTAGCGCTCTAGCACTTGAGCCACAGCGCCACTTCTGGCTTTTTTCTTTTTGCTTATGTGGTGCTGAGGAATCGACCCCAGGGCCTTATGCATGCAAGGCAAGCACTCTACCACTGAGCCACCTTCCCAGCCCTCGTGTACATGTTTTTGTGTGAAATGTGTTTGCCGTTCTCTAGGGTATATATTTAGGAGTAGGGCTGTGGCCTCTTTCATACTTGTCTGTGAAGAATTCCCATAGTGTCCTCCAAAGCCGTGGTGCCATCTTCCATTCCCACCAGTGCTGGATGAGGACTCACTTCCTCACAAGGCCTCGGACCCTTGTTAGGGTCTGTCTTTTGGATTGCAGCCATCCTAGTCAGTTAAAAGTGGTATCTCACTGAGGTTTTGATTTGCATTTTCCAAGTGACTAACAAATCATGTTGGCTATCTTTCTACGTGTTTTGTCATTTGCATGTCTCTCTGGAGAAATATTTAAGTTCTCTGCCCTTTTTGAAATTGGTTATTAATTTGATTGGCCTACAAGAATTCTTTATGTATTCTAAATAACACTCTAATCAGATATATGACTTGCAAACATTTTCTCCCATTCCACGGGTTATCTTTTCATTTTATTAATGATTTCCTTAGATGCACAAATGTTTTTAATTTTGATGAAGTCCAATTTTCCTATTTTTCTTTTTTTATTTACACATTAGGTTCCTACCTAGGAAAGGATTCCCAAATCCAAGGTCATGAAAATGTATTCCTGTTTTCCTCTAAGTTTTGTCATTCTGGTTTTCAGATGTAGGTATTTGATTAACTTCACTCTGCATTTGGCTATCTACTTGTTCCAGCATTCTTTGCAGGAAATGTACTTCTTTATTAAATTGTCTTGGCACCCGTGATGAAAATCAATTGACCATAAATGCAAGGGTTTATTTCTGGACACTCAATTTCATTACATTGATCTATGATGTCCGTCCTTACGCCATTATCACCTGTGGTACCTGCAGCTCTGTGTGGCAGCTTGAAACTGGAAAGTATGACTTGTCCAACTTCGCTCAAGATTATTTCAGCTATGCTCAGTTCCTTCAATTTCCACAAGAATTTTAGGATTAGTATGTTATTACTTTCTACCAAGAAGCCAGCTGGATTTCTGGCAGGGACTGAGTTGAGTCTGTAGATCAATTTGGAGAGTATTGACAACCTAATAAAATGAAGCCTTCCACTCTATGAGCACAGGATGTCATTTTGCTTGTTTTTTTTTTTTTAAATTCTCACCACAATATTTTGTAGTCTTCAGTGTACAGATAAATTTTCTGTGTTACCTTTATTCCTCTTTTATTCTTTTTTTCTGTTATTGTAGGTGGAACTGTTTTCTTAGTGTCATCTTGGTTGCTTATTGCTCATGTAAAAAAATACAACTGACTTTTGTATACCAATCTCAAATGGTAATAGAGACTTTCAAATGTAGCTGAGATGTAAAATTATTATTGTAATGTCCTAAAGAGAAGATTTTGAATCAGGTACAAGAGCTTGCACCTGTCATCCTATCTACTGAGAGACAGAGATGGGCAGGATTTTGGTTCTTGGCCAGTTCAGACAAAAGTTCACAAGACCCCCCTCCCCCACATTTCAACCAACAAATAAGTTGGGAGTGGTTCAGACCTTACCACAAATAAATGCAGGACCCCATTCAAAATGTAACTAAAAGCAACAAGGGATGCTAGGAGCATGGTTCAGGCAGTTGAACAGCTGTCTAACAAGCACAAGGCCCTGAGTTCTGGAGACATGGAAAAGGTGAGGCCTGAATTACAATGATTATTCCTGTTGGTTTATTGTCTATTTTGTTGTTGTTTTCAAAGACAGGGTAATGGGGAGGAACGAGATGTGACAAACTACTCTGGCTGGCAATGGTGCAGGCTGGTGCCCAGTGGCCATCTTCTGGAACGCAAGAACTCTGGGACCTGGCCGTTGGGTCAGTGACACAGCAAGGGACTATGGAATGGGACCCAAGCAGGACTCCAGGATCCATTTCCCAGGCTGCTATCATAGGGGACCACACACAGGGAGACTCGGAGCAACTGAATCTCTCTCGGGGGCTGCCCTTTCTCTGGAGGCCCTGGGGCGGGGGGAATCTGTTCTTTGCATCTCCAGCTAGGGTGGTCACTGGCATCTGTGATTGTTAACCATACTGTACCGGTCTCTCCTCTGAGCTCACATGCTCTCCTTCTGTGCCTGCTAAGTATTTCTCTGCCTCCCTTTTAACCACATGTGTGAGTGTACCAAGAACTGCCCAGAGAATCCAGGGCAATCCATCTCAAATTCCTTAGCTGTTTACAATACAAGGCAGTAGTCACTGGTCCCAGGCGAGGACCGGGAGACGGTGGAGGATCCAAGTGAGGCGATATCATAGACACCCTGATAGCTACAGTCAGCAAACACCAACTTTCCTCCCTGAACCACCAACCTGGCCCCCATTAAAACTGGCTAAAGGACTGGAGATGTGGCTCAAGTGGTAGGGCAACCAACAGAAGTGAAAAAGCCAAGCAAGAGCTCAAGGCCCTGAGTTTGAGCTCTGATGCCAACATACACAATAAATACACACACACATACCCCCATGGAAATAGTGTGGGAAGCCGGGCTTGAAACATTTAGTATCTGCTTACGTTTTACTTTCTGTACCCTGGTACTCTTGTGGATTGTCGTGGACACAATGGACAACCCATGGCTAAAAGCAGAGCACACACTGTCCTCATGCATCCTACAAGAGCCAATGGATGAATAAAGGCAAGTGACAATCAATGGGCCATAGGGGCAGACCTCTGTGGACTGCTGTCCCTTGGTTTCCCGTGGTCCTGGGAAGACCACTAGGCTCCAAGCCACCATTGATGACTGGGATCTCCAGGGTACAGGGTGAAAGGGAAAAGTCAAATGGGGGCTTGCTTCCCATCACAAAGATATGAAACAGCCAATTATTTGGCAGAAAACAGAGCCTGTACCAGCTCCAGTCTTACTGCAAGTCACATGCAACTTCATTTAAGTGTTGCAGGTTGGGTCCTTCCACTGGGACTGGAAAACCCAAGCCCAAGGCTGCTGAGCACAGTGGAGAGGGGCCCTGCAGGGGTAGGGATGAGCCCCACACCGCAGGCGTGGGGGGCACGTGCGGGGGGGGGCACTGCGGGAGCATGGGTGCCTAGCTGCTCCTCGCTCCCTCTTGCTCAGTCCTCAGTGAAGTGAAGGGAGGAGACACTGAGCTCCAACAGGGAAACTGTGGAAGGCAGCAGTAGAGAGAGGGGTGCAGGGTCCCGGCCAGAAAGCATCATAAATGTAGAGTTCTGGGGTTGCAGCCACAGGTGGGACCCCCCCAGAAGTCATGCTGACTTTTGTCAGCTCTGCCATGGAACCAACTTTCTCCAGAGCTGCTGCCCCCCACAAGCAGCACTCAAGAGCTACTGAAGGGGATCTGTCGGGGACACAGATGCTAAGCTCAGGTTCTGTCTGTCCCAGAAGCAGGGGCTCAGTGCTTCCTAAACCACGTTTGGTCTGCAGAGCCTGCCAGGGAGTCAGCACACAGAAGCCACCAGTGCCCCCTTCCGGGGCAGCAGAGACCTCTCCCGGAGCAGAGCCAGCTCCCCGGCACTGAGCCGGCCTGCGATCAGCTGCCCTGTAACTGCCTTGCTCGGGACTCCTTCCTCCTCTCCCTGCCGCACACAGCCCGGCGAGGGTCAGCCGCCATGTGCCAGGCACCCTCTCTGTGCCAGGTGGAGAGTTCGGGTGGTAATTTACCCTTCTGGTATCTGCCAGTGAATCGCAGGGCAGGAATGATGGGAGGAAATGTGGAGGTGGTTTTCAGGACATTAGTTGGGGTGGAGGAGAGATGAGGGGGGTGCTGTGTTTTTAGGGGAGGCTCCTTGGAGACTGAGAATCCTGGCCCAGGAGGAGGCACTGGGATCGGGTGTGGACGGTGTGATCGGGAACAGGCCCTCTCTGTGGCTTCCTGACACAGATGTGGCCCTCTCTCCTGCACCCCTTCTCAGAGCTCACCGTCTCATTTGGCTGCTTCACCGGGCCACTGGCTAGGCTGGGTCTCCTTTCCAGCTTTCAACTGCCATGGGGAGTGAAGCTTAATGCAATGGGCCATGGGAGTTGTCAGTGCCGTGTACTGTATGCCGAGTCTGTAGGCTCCCCAGTTTCCTTTCCCTGGCTGCAAACACAGCCCATGGCATTGGTGTTCCGATGGCCAACATGGCAGCGTGGCTCTTCCTGTGGTTTCTCACCACAGGCCCAGGGTCCAGGCAAACTCCTGCTGCCCTGCAGTGCCTATCCTGGGCGGCCATGCCCCGGCATGTTCCACCAGGAGCTCACTCGGAGGAGGAGTCCTCAGGTTGTCCCAGAGCCTGAGCAAAGTATCTCTGAGCTGTGCGCTGGGGGAGGCAGCTAGAGAGGTGAGGCTGAGCCTCACTCCCATCCTCCGAGGCCTCACACAGAGCCCTCTGGAGGCGTCACTGCCTCGGCTTTTGGCGCCAATGCAGAGCACATGTCCCCAGTGCATGCGTCCCCTGACGGTCTCAGAGCGGTTATGGAGTCTAGGGGTGGCGGCGAGAGAGCGTTCAGGTTGTGTCCTGCTTTAGAATCTGAAAGCGCCAGGCTGTGCTTCCTCTGGCCTCCCGCAGAGCCCGGGGCATGGGGCAGGCGGAGCTGCTGCGTGGCAGCCGCAGCCCCGGTGTCCTGTCCCCCCTCCGCTCTGTTCCTCCGCAACAAGCCAGGGCCACCGAGCCTCTGTCCTCTCACCCAGAGGGAAAACACTCCTGAAACCCCCGTCCGTGCCAGGGCCGGTACATGGCTCTTCCCGTGAGACAGGGCGAGCCTTCCCTGCTTTGCAAGGACAGTGAGCGAATGAGTTCCGATTCGTACATATTTAAACCTTTCCCAACGCTGAGTCTGTGGGAGAGATGATAAAAGGAGGCCTGGCTAGGAGTGGAAGGGCTGCTAAGTCCTGACATGCGTGTGAAAGATCCACTCTATCTTCGGAGGCTCCGTCCCCGGAGCTGTTATGATGTGTGGCCTGTCCTCCACGGAGCGGGAAGAATGGCTCAGCGCGAGCTCCGAGGGGTCACGACGCCCCCTCCAGACTGGCTGACCCTGTGCCTGTCAGTATCTCAGTTATGAAAGCCTGGCAGAAGCTAACCCACGACCACGCAAGGGCCCCGTGGGTGTGCACACCACATGGGAAGCCCTGTGCCCTCAGCAGGCCATCCGGGGGCTCCAGCGTGCAGCTCTGAGAACAGAGCATGAGCAGAAGCTGTTCAGATGAGACAGGTACACAGCAGAAACCCGACACAGCCGGTGTGAGTCCTATGCTATCAGGGAGGAACCTGAGGCCAGAGAGATGGACAACCTACAATTAATGGGAGCAATGAATTCCTATCACTTTGGGGAGGGCATGGTACCTGCAGACAGCAGGGCAGAGCGAGTTTCCCTCCAATGTTAGTGGCAGTAGGGGTGCGGGCCCTCACTTTCCTTGGCTGATTCCCCACAGCCAAGATGAAGGCACAGGCCCTTGGCCACCCCAATATCTCTACTTGAGAAGCTGAGAACATGATCTCAAAGGCCTGCAGAACTAGCAGCAGCAACAGGGGCCAAACTCACATCAAACAGACTCAGGCTTTGCCCGTGATAGGCTGGCTCAGAAGATGTAACTCCCTGCATCCTGGAAGTGTCTTTGAAAGATGCAGGCAAAAGTTGGCCTGCTTAGGTTGGGGGTCATGAGCCTTGAGCACACAGAGGGTGACGAGAGAAGTTGGAGGAGCAATGCTCAGATCGCAGGAAGATGGGTTCTGCTTGACTTTAAAAAAAAATTATAGAACTTTTTTGTTACAACTTGGAGGAGAGGGGAGTTGGGGAAAAATGAGGAAGGAGGTAACACTTTTCAAAAAGAAATGTACTCATTACCTTACTTATGTAATTGTAACTCCTCTATATATCACCTTTACAATAATAATAATGATAATAAACGAACCCAAGCATGCCAGTGCATACCTACAATCCCAAAGTTAGCATAGATGCTACTTGAAAATATGCAAACTGAAAGCAGAGGGACAGGGGCATGGCTCAAGTAGCAGAGTACTTGCCAAGCAAGTGGGAGGCCCTGTGCTTGGTCCCAAGTACCACACACACAAAAATCATGTCCTCAATGAGGCACACTTCACCTACCCAACAAACCGTCCACTCGTATGTAATTCAGTGTTTCAGCGTACTCACTACTTGATTCCGGGACAGTCCCAGTTCTTTGTTTTCCCCCAGAAGATTGCTCGTGTCCATTAGCAATCACCTCCCCCACCCAGCCCTTCAGACAACTTTCCATCTCTATGATTTCCTTACTGTGGATGCTTCACACCGACGGAAGCAAAACACACAGACGTTTCTGTCTCGCGTCAATGCAGTGGAATGCTTGAAAATGTTTACCAGCGTTTTTACATACATCACTCAGTAAGTCAGCCCGCTTTTACGGCTGAAACAGTCTACTGCAGACACAGGTACCAGCCATCAGCTGATGGACATTTAACTCCACTGTGCCCACTTCTTGGCTGTTTGGGGAGCTTTTCTGTCAATGTGGCTTTGATGGCGCCAGGTAGGAAGGCCAGTGTGTCACGACACAGGGGTTATCCGGGCTGCTACTGGGTATGACTAAGGCTGCCATGAACATTCACGGTGGCTTCTGTGTGGACATCTGTTTTGACTCCCTTTGCCTAGGGCTGGGTGTGCTTGCCCTAATCTCTGTGTTCTCTCTATCTATATCCAATAGAAGCTCCAACCCAGACGGATCTGAGATTCTCTAGGGACTAAAGATTTTACTCCTGAAACACCTGATTTCATGACCTCCCTTCCCTTCTGTGGACAAGGAAACCAATACTAAGCCCAGGCCATTTGCTGCTCTTGCCCCACTTCGTACAAGAAGCAGAAGAGCCACCTGGAGTAGACTATATGGTGCCCAGGCTAACCAGCAGGGTACCCAAGTGTGTGAGCAACATTTTGACTCAGTGGGCACCAAGGCTGGAGGGAAATAGCATCCTTTCAGCATACATGTGGGCTGGGCATGGGCCGTGCATCCTTGAAGCAGGTCTGGGGGCTGGGGTAGGCTGGGGAGAAGTGATCTTGAAGCTGAGGGATACAGGAAACTTCCCAGGAGCCAGCAGGTGATTTCTGGGCCAGAATGAAGTAACAATGAAGTCACTCCAAGCCGATGAGACATTCGGCACAACGCGCACTGACAAATGAATCCTGGGCAGTCGCACTGACTTCAGTCTCTGTCGCATTAACTTCAGTCTCTGTCCCACTGCAGTGCAGGATGCAGGGCTGTGTCTGCCAGCTGGCATCCAGGGCCTCTGCAGCCCAGTGCGGCTGACACTCCGGCCCTGTGCTTCCTGCCTCATCACCAAGACTTTCAGCGGTGTCCTCAGATGACAGTCAGCCCTGCCCCCGAAGGCTCTATCACCCCCCAAACAACAGTGACCCTCACTTCTACCTCAGTCCCTGCAGAACCAGAGGTAAGACACTGCCCACATGCCGGCCCCCTGTGATCTGCAAAGCACGTTCTGAGCACGGAGGTAGGGAGCACTTCCTCTTCCTGGCCCTCCTGGCCTCTCCCGTGCTCTAAGAGATCTGTTTCTTCTGAAACCCACAGGGAGACAGGGTGGAACACACGAGGCATGACACCACAAGGAAACAGAATTGAGAGCGCTACGGAGGAGAAGCAAATTGCACGTGTGAGTGGCAATGGCTAGTGGAACCACCAAGGACACACCACAGAGCAGGAGCCCCTGCCTGCCTGGAGACCCCAGGAGGCCAGGGCTGCCTGGACCCCTGTCCATTAGCACAACAGGCCGGCGAGTCTGTGGACTGCAGGGAGGGACCGAAGGAAGGCTCCTTGTGACCGGGAGCCTGGCTCTTCCGGGAATGTCAAGGATTGGTTTGTAGGGTCCAGCACACCTCACGAGCAGCCCGCCCAGCCCCACTGGAAGCTCGGCCTGCCCAGGATGTCTAGGCCTCTCTTGATGCCAAGGGCACGGTGGCACAGCCTGTGGAAACACAGTTTTTGTTGGTCAAGAGACATAAAAGGTAAGAGGAACAGAGACAGAAATAATGGAGAGAACAGAGAAATTTCAAAGAAAGCTGTGATTAATAATTTCAGAGATGATTGTCTCTCCATTGAAAAAGGATAAAACATTCTAAAAAAAGGAACAATCAGAGAACAAGAACAAATTCTTGGAAATTAAAAATGAAAGAATGAAAACTGAATATAGAGACTTGAGATAAAGTTGTTGACATTTCCAGGAAGCATCCAAATTCTAAGAGATGTAAAAAGAGAGAAGAGAAAATGAAAAGACTAGTCAAGGAGGCTTAACGCCCAACAAAACAAGCATTTTTAGAAGAGAAAACAAAAATAAAGAGATCATAAAGAAACGATTGTGGCTTTTTACCCCCTGAAATAGTCTGCTAAGGGGAAGGTACAAATGAACCAAGACAGTTCACATGAAATTGCGTTATGCCGGCAACAGAAGGCAGGAGAGCAAAGGCGCCCTGCAGAAGAAAGTAGGTCCCTCACATAGGGTCAGAAATGGGGGATTCCTACAGCCAGGGGCATCTCCCCAGCACCAGTGAAAGCTCATTTGGAAAACTATAGATTTTGAAAGCTAGAAGATATTTTTAGGAGCAACACCATCAACACTACAGAAAAGGAATTCTAAACTCTCAACCTATCCAAATGATGCATTAGGTTTGAGAGAGAATTAACATATTTTTCTCAGATGTGAGGTATTTCAGATATCTTTTTCCCCTGCACTCTTTCCTGAGAAAGCCCGAGGAGGAAGCGCTCCAGCAAGCAGAAGGAGGGATCCTATGAAGAGGGGCAGGCCAAGCTGTATGGTGTTGGGTGAAGGTGAATGGCATTTCTGGGAAGTTCCCTGTCACCCGGCTGTGCTACGCCGGCACGGCCGCACACATCTCCTGTGCACCGTGCTTCTTGACTGCATCATTTCTTTTGCCTTCGATGAACCCCATGTTTTGTTCACCATGGCCCTGGGATCATGCGCATACATGTGCATAGCATGCAGCCGTAACGAACCCCTGAGAAAAACCCTCGGGGGAGGACAGGCATGTTTTGGCTCCGGGTTTCGGGGGCTCCGGGCCGGGCTGGCTGGCTCCGCTGTGGTGGTCTGTGGGGACACTGTCTGTGGTGGGATCATGAGGAGGAGGCAGCCGTGTCATGCCAGCGGGACAGCAGGACAGGGGGAGGAAGCGGCCAGGGCACGCCCCAGCAACTTCCTCCAGCAAGGCTCTGCCTGCGAGTTTCCCCCACCTCCCATAGTGCCACCAATCTGAATCCATCACACGGATTATTCACTTCCCAAAAAGCCTGAGAACAGCTGCCCTAGGGACCAGGCCGCCCGCACGGGGCGACAAACCACCACAGAGATGCTCACACAACCACGCCCCCACCCGGCGACACAGTTCTCAGACACACTGCCAGCAGGTGACATGTGACTGGGTAGGGATGGCATATATGGTCAAAGGTGGCAGGCTAACTCAGAGAAGAAAGAATACAGGAGGGGCTGGGAAGGTGGCTCAGTGGTAGAGCGCCTGCCTTGCATGCATGAAGCCCTGGGTTTGATTCCTCAGCACCACAAAAGCAGAAAAAAAAAGCCAGAAGTGGTGCTATGGCTCAAGTGGTAGAGCGCTAGCCTTGAGCTGAAGAGCTGAGGGACAGCGCCCAGGCCCAGAGTTCAGGCCCTACAACCAACAAAAGAGGAAGGGGGTGCTGGGAAGGTGGCTTAGTGATAGAGCGCTTGCCTTGCATGCATGAGGCCCTGGGTTCAATTCCTCAGCACCACATAAGCATAAGAAGCTGGAAGTGGCGCTGTGTCTCAAGTGGTAGACTGCTAGCCTTGAGCTGAAGAGCTGAGGGACAGTGCCCAGGCCCAGAGTTCAGGCCCCATAACAGGACCAAAAAAAAAAAAAAAAGAATACAGGAGAAAATAAAGTGTTGCTCATATAACTGACTACACACCTAATAAAATGGACTGAGGCTCTACTTCATGCCATATTCAGCATGATACCTTAATGTTTTAAGTGAAAAAAAATAATAAAAGAAACTAAGAGAGCATATGGTAGTTTGGTGGTCGGGGAATCATTCTAAAGACAACATACTGGATTATAGAAAGATTGCCCAATTTTACCAGCCAAGAAAACAAAGTAAAAACAAAAGCAAAAACAAACTCAACAAAACCTACTGGGCACCCATAGCTCACACCTGTAATCCTAGCTACTCAAATGCCGAGATCTGGGGATCAAGGTTCAAAGCCAGCCTGGGCAGGAAAGTCTGTGAGACTCCTATCTCCAGTTAGCCATCAAAAAGCTGGAACAGGGCAGAAGGATAGCTAGCACCCAGGCCTTGAGTTCAAGGTCCAGTAGGGCACAAAACATACAAACCAAACCAAACCATGTGCATGTGCTACAGGTATTGACAGATTCCTACACAATATGGTAGGGAGAGAGCAGAGAATGCAACTAGGGCAATGGAGGAGAGGAATCCAAGGATCAAGACACAGGCGCAAGATGCCCAACCCCATGAGGAGTGTGAGGCAGGCAGAGGAAAGCAATAATGATGCACTTGACCGTTTATGAAGAAGGGGCATGCTCAGCATGGGAAGGAGTACAGGCAGATGGGTGTGCAGGTATAACAGCTGCTGCGCTGTGTCTAGATGCAAAAGCTGGGAGCGTATGGAACGCCAAGTGCATGGCCTGTACACGAATCAGTAACAGCAGGGCCCCATGTTACAAAGCAAATACGTGTTGCAAATGTAGACATCCGTCTGCCCTTGATTGCATGAGCCTGCAGCCACAGGCTGAAGGGTATAACTGGGGTCCTGAAGGTGGAAAAGAGAGACGGGGGGGTAGTGGGGTACATTTTACACTGCTTTGTATTATTTCACTAGCTAACTCGAATGGGGATCACGTTTGTCATTAACAAGTGTAATGAGTGGTTTTCCAGTGTTTTCTAGGCAGAGTACTGGAGCGACAGCCAGGCTTGCTAAGCGGTGTAATGGTTACCATGTTTGCGGCTTGTTGGGCTTCTGAGGGGAGAGGAGCGGACCCCCAGCACCAGGGCAGCCTGGCAAGGAGGAATGAGAGAGGCGGCAGCTGCCGCACTCCCCACAGAGCGTGGCGGGGAGGAGAATGAATGGCGGCGGCATGCGTGGTCATTGGCTAGGTCCAAATCGTCCCTCACTCTGAGAATCTGTTAAGTGGCTAAGCAATAAAGAGAAGAGATTTTGAGGACTCTTTCTCAGTACAATGGCCTGGCTTCTACCCAGTGGGCAGGATGGCGTTATTAGGGGCGATGGGTTTGCTTTACAGAGCCCCAGGCTCCTGCCTGTCCCCAGCAGCTCTGCAGCCTTGATCCAACTCAGTTAAAACTTCCTTTCCTTGGCTGAGCTGGGCCTTGGGGACATGAGGGCGACTTGATTGGCCCATCCCACAACCTAGGCTGGCACTAAGGAAATGACCCAAGCAGTTTCCATGGCAGAGGGGTGGGGGTATGCACAAAGCTGGTGCAGCAGCTCCTGGGGTTCAGCCCTCTCATATGCAAAAGAAAACGACTGGACCTGACGTTGCCCAACGGATCAGGAGCACCCTCCTGGAACCTGGGAGGTGGTCCCCACAACTGTGTTTACAACTGTTTGTGCATAGGGAGGACACTGTCAGAGCCACATCTGACCGTAAGTCAGCAGAGTGCTGAGATGGCCCAGGAACCAGAGGGGTTTGCACAGAGCCCTTCCCTTGACTTCAAACGAAGAATGGCATGTGCTGTCTCCTCCCACAGGAGGCTGCTGGGCTTACACACACAGGGGTCTTCTCCTGAGGACAAGGGGCTGCTGGACATCAGGACCAGGGGCTGGGAAAGGCACTACTCACACAACTGTAGCCACGGAGGTCCCCAAAAGCAGCCAAACACAAGGCTGGGGATCTGGGCAGAAAGTACCATGGTCACTTTGCAGCTGGGGCCTCCAGGAAGGCAGGGACGCAGTGTGTTGGCGAGAGCCATGACGGTTTGCTTCTGCTCTTCCTGAGGCCCTGGAACTTGCAGGGGAGCTGCAGCGAACCCCTGCTACAAAGCTCATTGTTGCAGATCTCCAGTCTCCTGCCCACCCCATCTCTCTCCCCTCTCTGCACCTCCCCTTCCAGCTTCCTGGTATTTATATTGTTCAACTGTAGGTTAGCTGCTCAAAGGCGTTACACCATTGGAATCCTCTCCTGAACATGCCTTACTTTAGTCAGTACGTTCATGGGTAAGCACATTTGACTCTGTATATGTTGACACAATATTTAAAACCTAGATCTTAGTTCTGCATGTGAGAGAAAGCATGCGTCCTTTGTCTCTCTAGGTAAACTGAGGGGGTGGCTGGGGTTGGGAGGCGTGGGGAAGAGAAATGATGTGAGGATGACATGGATCAAGACGCATTATACTCTCATGCTGACATACTGAATTGAAACCTCTTTGTAGACTACTTTAAAATAATCAAAACAAAACTAAATAGTCCAAGTCAAAGGTGGCAGTGAATTTTAGTTCCTACTGGCCCTGATAACATGAGGGTACATCATGCATTCACTCAATTCATTGCTGGAGTCCTGCATACAGGACCAAGAAGACAGAGCTATAGTCACCAAGCAGGCTGGGAGCTGGGTACAAGGTGGGGACTTGTAGGGCTCACACCCGTGCGAACTTCTCTGCCTGGTAAGTAAACTGAGGTTCTGGGGGGCTGGAGTTCTGACAGTCGGCCAAGGGAATGGTACAAAGGACGAGCTTCATGCAGCATGTGAGGTAAGGAACTTTGTCCCTCAGCTTCCATGTTTTTGCCCTAGCATGCCAGCCCCCCATCTCATGGCACCGGACTGCTGGGGCTGGGCATACTTGCATGCCAGCCCCCCTACAACACCCATCTGCTGGGGGCTGGGCATACTCAGTGGAGTTGGCCTTAGAATGCAGGGCATCCTCTATGCTACAGGGCAGCTGTTTATCCCCTAGTGCCATCTTTGCTGGTCTGTTTGGCTTCTCTGGTCCCTAGGAGCTAATCTAGGAAACCACACGACCCATTGTCCTAAAATACGATGGGCCCAGCCTTGGCTTTCAATGGAAGATAAATCGTTCAAATTTTCTACCCAGTGGCTCAAAGTCCAGGCTCCACTGGGAAAAGTACTGACTGACTCAGAAATGTTCCTTTGAGGGAACACCCCGGGGTCTCACCCTGGGGCTGGGACAAACAACTAACACACATGGATTGAGATGGCCCCACCCTCTGACCCTGGCCTGCAGCTTTCCGTAAGGATGACCCCGGGCGGTCAGGCAGCACTTGCTGCTTTCATGCAGGTGATGGCCAGGGCACAACTTGAAGGAGCCCTGCCTTGGCTCCAGCGGTGGCGCAGGAGGACCGTGTTAGGGTCCCGCCATGGCTCAGAGGCCAGGGTCCGAACCACAGCAGGGAACACAACAAATGCCATATGAGTGGCAGAACACACGTGCATGGCAGATGGGAGAATTGATCAATGAGCGACAAGCCACGTTGACTAAGATCAGCTAACAGATGCTCCTTGGCTATGGTGGGCTTCTACCCTGGCACAACTTCATGAATTGAAAGTATCAGTCAGAAATGAATCCAACAGGTCCACCCTTTGGGCAGCACAGCTCGGTAACTTGGTCCGCTGTGGGCTCCAGGGGCTCCCTGTACTTGGTGGCCGGCTGGGAGCTGTGGGCCATGCTACTGCTCAGCATGAGGGGGGTTGACTGCAGTTGCTAGCCAGGATGGTCCTGTCGTTTCCAGTGCGTACCACTTTGTAGCACTTTGCCGTAACTGTATGAGCATCGCTTAGAAAATAATTTCTCCTTTCCTCCCTCCCCACTGCGCGTCTTCTCCCCCGCAAACTTCCTACCGATTGGCCTGGAAAGCTCCCTCCTTGTTCTGTCCCAGTCTTTGCTCATGGAGAAGATGTCCCTTCCGATGGTGGCAGGCCTGTATAGACCAGTGTAAGTGTGGAGCTGTCCCGGAAGGGGTGTGACGTCATGACCGCTCTGGCTGTCCTGGCTGTCACATAGGCAGCCTGTGAGGAGGAGGCTGACACTGCCCGAGCTCACGGCCTCTGAAACGCAGCCCGAGACTCTCTCCATCACCCAAGTACAAGGCAGCCGCGCCCAGAGATGGAAGGGGAGCCCAGCCGGGCCTGTCTGCGTGCTAGCGCGGAGGCCATGGCTCTCCATGGAAGCACTGCTGTCTGTGCCAACCTGCAGGCTCACAGATGCCTGTGACAAGGGCTGTGGGGGGGAGCATGTGGGCTCCTGTATGAGGCTGGGGGTCCTCGGCAGCCTTCATGCTTGGTGAGGTTATAATTGTGAATGCTATACCACAAGGCAGAAAGCAATGTCACCATAAGAGGCAGTTAAGGAAGCAAAGCTACAGAACAACTGGACAAACGTTCCTTCCTGTGCAGCTATGAGGCTCACACACATGCAAAAGTGCCCAGAGAATGGCAGACTAGTGGGTGCCACGTGGCCCTACTAAGTCAGGTCCAGTGACAGAGAACTTAGCTTCGGTAGGTAAGCCAGAAGACTAAGGCTCACAGGGGTGACGTGGCTGGATCTAGTGACATGCCTAGTGAATGACAGACGTGGGCTGGAATTCAGCTGGGTCTGAACCCAAAGACCATGTACTTCCCATTACCTGTATCAGAGAACATCTGCTACACCCATGCAGGTAGCCAGGATGACAAGAAGGATGAGGGAGAGGAGAGAACACGATTAACTACGAGCAATACTCTGTGAGGACAAGTATAAGACACTAGACATAGAAATGTTCCTGCAGAGGATACTGAAAAGCAGACGAATGATCCACAGCTGCCAGCAACACGCAGGTGAGGTGGGTGGAAAGAGCCCGGATGCGCGTGCACATACACATGCACACACGCACACATGCATGCACACACTGTGCTGGCCAACTGGAGACCTTCCCAGAATCCCACTGTCATTCTGGAGGCCTCTCTCCATGGCTGCCGGTGGCACACTCCCCCCCAGCCTCCTCTGAGCGGTGGCCTCCATCTGCATGTCCGTCTCCAAGTTTCCTTTCTTTTAAGGACATTGGTCATATGGATGGTGACATATTCCAATGGCCTCACTCTAACTGAATCATCCCTTTGAAGGATGCATTTCCAAAGAGTCCCATTCTGAGGCTCACACATGGGTAGGACTTCCATACATGAATTTGGGGGAAAGGCAACCCACACACATGTACACACAGCACAAACGCACATATGCTCCCACGTGTACATGCATGTTCCCACATGCATACAGTACAGGCATCATTCTCTCACCAGCCCTGGAAAGAGCTGGGCCAGTGGCAAGTACTGGTGTGGCTTCTGTCGCCAGAGAGGCCACCAGCCTCTCTGGCTCCAGGACCATTCTGTGGAGAGCAAGGGTGCCCTAAAGGCAAGGGCCAGTCCTAGCACCTGCCCTGTCCCCCTGCCCCTGCCCCTTCTGGCCCCAGGGGACGCCAGCACCACCTTGCTCTCCAACAGAGCTGACTGCGGGTTGGAGAGCCTAAAATGTCAGGGCTGCTAATAGTGGCAGAGTGGGCAGGAACACTCAGGCCAGCGGTGCTGATTGCCCATTCACCCTGCATCAGGCCCTCGCGGATGCCTGGGGTGCATTTAGTGCTCCTAGCAACTCTGAAAGGCAGGGGCACTTAGCCCATTTAGAAAACTCTCAGCCAAAAGCCGAGAGTCAGGAAGGAGCTCCCACAGACGCACAGCAGGCAGACAGGAGCAAGAGCTGGAGTTGAACCCAGGGGTCACGGCCTCCGGAAGTTCACTTTTCTGAACCTTGAGCCACGAGGTATGTCCAAGATGGAAGCTGACCGTCCATGTTGCACTTGGACTTTGTCTGGTCCACTGTGCCCGTGCGTGCCTGTGAGGGCCCTTGCCTGCCGACAACCTGCTCTGTGCATGGCCCCGGGATGTGGAGGGGGCCTGTGTGGAATTCCAGACATCAACACGCTTTCTTGATAGCCCTAACAGAGCCTACTGGACAAGAACCACAGCCTCCCGCTCTCGTGTGCACACACAAGCGTACAAATGCGTGTACCCACACATAGGCATGCACACGCACGAATCAACTCCTTTGATGGGGCGGTTCATCTCTTTTTTTTTTTTTTTTTGCCAGTCATGGGGCCTGAACTCTGGGCCTGGGCGCTGTCCCTTAGCTCTTCAGCTCAAGGCTAGCACTCTACCACTTGAGCCACAGCGCCACTTCCAGCTTTTTTCTTATGTGGTGCTGAGGAATCAAACCCAGGGCCTCAGGCCTGCAAGGCAAGCGCTCTACACTGAGCCACCTCCCCAGCCTCATCTCTTTTCTATGAAAAACAAAACATCACAGAGAAGGAGCCTTCAGCTTCATTTGCTATGCAAAGCAAGCTTGTGGCAGAAAATTTTACTTCTGTCACTTTAGAGAGAGGAAACTGAGGACCAGACAGGCTGGTGGGCTTGTTGGGAGGGGGAGGGGAGATGGTTATTAGTGCCTCTCCCTGGGCAGCAGAGGACAGCAGTCCCTGCTGTTCTGCTGTGTGTCAGGACAAGTACGACAAGTGTCCCTTTGGTCTGTGAGAAGTGTCCGTAACTTGCTTCCCACGTCCCTGTGTCCCTCCGGAGGGTGCCTGTGACTAGCGTTTTTGGGTAGTCATTTGGAGACAACAGTCTCATGGATTTTCCTGCCCAGGAAGACTTGGAACTTCGATCCTCTAGGATTATGGGCGTGACCCACCGGCGCCCAGCCAGGACTGCTTTTAATGTTTTGTACAGCAGGTTATACACGCACAGAACTTCTAAGCACAAGAGCCCTGAAGACTCTTCCTGGCTCTGACTCTGGAATGCGAGCAGCATCCGGTCACCACTGCCTCTCCATGCCGACCGGTGCCAGCGACGGCGCATGCTCGCTGGCACCCTGCCCCTGTCCACCTCCCCATCCACGTACTTCTATGAACCTCTCCACCGATGCATCTACGATTCTATTCTTGTCGCTACGAGCCGTCCTTGCTGAGCGCGGCGGGACCGCGCACAGGCAGCAGGCTGATCTGTGCTGCCGCTGTAAACCCACCGAGTCCCAGGTGACGCAGAGCAGGGGCACTGCTGCCAAGTCTGCTTTCTTTAATTAAGGGGGAGATTGATAAGAGCTGTCAGAGTGAAATGAAGAGACTCTAAGCCTCACTGCTTTGCTGAGACATGAGAGAAAAAGCTGAAGATTCAAAAAAAAAAAAACCCACACACAAAGCAAAACAAAAAAACACCTTTCTCTGGAAAGCTCACAGACATTGCTGCAAAAGAGGCCAGCCGTGTATACCGACCGTTGGTGCAAGCCACCAGCGGGACGGGGTGGGCCTGACCTTACCAGTTGTTGGGACAAGTTATCTATCACCACAGGTTCGAGAAGGATGGCAGGTGTGGCATCCAGGGAGGGGTCTCCCACAGGCTGGTGAGCCTGTCTGCTCTGCCCTGCTACCAGGTGCTCCATGTGCTGGCCTTGCCTCTGCCTCTCCAGCTCCCAACCCTCTGGGGGCCTCACATACCAAGCTCAAGGGAGATATGAGCGTGTCCCAGCCCCCGCGGCCCCGTACAAGGAAAGCCCAAAGAACAGGGCTTAGCTGAGGCAAATGGCAGGTCCTAACTCATTTGGATTCTACAGAGAATTGAGGAGGGAATGGGCTCAGCTTCCCCAAAACCATCTGGAATGTTCCACTGAGTCCTCATGAGAAAAGATCAGGCTCTGAGAAATCTTAGCATACATGTCATCTGCTGTGCGATTCATCCACATAGCACTTCTGATTTTGTGAGCTAAAAGAAATGATCTCTCAGAACAAAGCCAACATCCCTACGTGTGTACACGCACGTGCGTGTGCACACACAGCAACAACCTGAAGCTTAAAGGACCTGAGTTCAAGCCCCACTTGACTATGAGACCTTCAGAGAGACCCCAGGACCAGCAAGGGGACAGCAAAGACTGCAAGGCCCTCAGGGCTAAGGACGACACACTGCCCAGCGGCGGGACTCATGCTGGCCAGTCCTAATGAAGAGCCACCAGGCTGTTCCAGGTCCCCTGGAAGGCTTGGCTGGATAGCTACACAATCTCCAGCCATATTCCTGGGGCCCACACAGCACATTCCTTCCCCACTACACATGCGGTCATGCCAAGGCACGAGGACGGGACTCTTGGAGGTCGGGGCAGGGCACCGAGCAGGAGAGAAGGACTCTTCCTGGTGTGTGCCAGGAAGCTACAAGAAACAGAAACAGGGATCCCCAGTACCAACCAGCAGGGGCCCGCCACACCCCTGGGGTAAGGCCGCCAGCCGCGATGATGGGCACACAAGGTCGCCCAGGAGCTCTGCCTGCCTCCAGGAAGTGGGGATCCACCTCCTGGAACATTCTTGGCCCCGTCAAAGGTATTTTTATGGCTGTCTTTGACAGATGGTTCCTCTAAATGAGGCTTGATGACCAGGGGTTGCCTGGGAACTGGGACATAATTTTCTTCCTCTTATCTCCCCCTCCTCCGGCTCCTGCCTGGAAGAGGCCAAGGGCCTGTACCCAGCCCTGAGTGATGTGCAGTGGGCGGGGACCCTGCCCGCCTGTGGGGCTGGGAGAATGGGCAGACACAGGAGACAAATGTGCATGGCCATGGTGTCTGGAGGAAATCTCCCCCTTTTCCTAAGGGGGAGCTCTGTTCAGCAGGAACATCCACCCCACAATGCCAAGTATTATCACATGATGAGTCAGCCCCTGGCCTTTTGCTCAAGGTGTTACCTTGGCCTGAAATGCTCCTTGCATCGTTGGCTGTCTGGCTGATGACGCCTCTGAGAGACGCGACTTAGGCCTGATCAGACAGTCCTTCGTGCACTCGGCACACACCCAATGCCTGTGCAGCGGAGCTCGCGCTCCGGGCTGGGTACAGGGTCAGATCGGACTGCCACGGAGGCAGTTCTTGAACAGGACACCCAGCTGGGCAGTGTGGACAGCAGGACGGGCCTGGGTACAGGGCGGGAGAGACTGGGGAGGGAGAGGTTCTCAACAGCGAAGGGAGGGGCCACTAGGTTCCTGCAGCAGCCCAGGCAGTGGGGAAGGAAGGCCGGCAGACCACGCTAATGGTGGGGTGTGGCGAAGAAACAGAGGGCTTGGAGAAGGTCCTCAGGGAATCAACAGAGGTTGGACGGATCCAGGGCACATCACAGGCAATGATGTGCTCTATCAAGGTCAGCCAGGCTCTTCTTCCCACGCTCCACCTAGCCGTCTAGGCAGCGCTCTCCAGGGAACCTCCAAGGTCTGGGAACAAGGAGGCAAGAAGGAATGTCCTAGGAGAACAAACAGCCAGGGCAATGGGCAATGGGTGAAGGGCCAGCACTGGGAGGGAAATGCCCCCGCCCTTCCAAGGTGACATTTCCATGGCAGTGTTTGTTTTCTCCAACAGAGTTCATTTTCTGACTTTGTGTGACTGCCAAGCAACTGTAGCTGTTGGGTCACGGGGGGCTGTCATTTTCCACCAAGGGCACAGTAAATGACTCCTGCAGCAGGCCTGGAAGCTGTCTCAGGACCCTCGGCAGTGTTGGAGATGGCTCCAGTCTCTCCCCACCAGGGACCTCGACCTGGGAGCCAGGGAGCAATCCCCAGACTTGGGTACTGTTCTACGTGCAGTTCCAGGTAAACACCTGTTGCATAACTGCCTGAGGGATAGCTATCTTTGATCGAGTGCTTTGGTACCAGGCCATGTTGTAGCCATGACAACAGAGCAGCTCTGAATGCAGATTCTTAGTGATCAATGCACAGCTCCCTGAGAAGGCCCCCATGTGGCAAGTGCTGCTTGCTGGGTAGGAGTCCCCAAGGGCTTTCTCTGGTCAGATACCTACATGGGAGGTGACAATGACCCCCATTTGCTTTGGCCTTCATCAGTAGTTCCAGTTCCTGGAAGACCTGAGCCACATGAGAGGACCCGGGACCCTCAGCTGTCCCGCATTCTGCTGAAGGACTCCTGGATCATGCCCAGCTCCTCTGTGAGGGCTGCTTCACTCCTGTGTATCAGAAGCAGCAGAAGCAGTGGAGTCCCAGGCCTGGCTTTGCAGTAAAGGACCCTGGCAGTAATGCCCTGTAATCTACACAGGGGCACTGTATGATGGGCAAGGCCCTCCAGCCTCGCGTGGGGCCGCCAGGTCCCCAGCACCTGCTGACATGGGGACAGTCCTCTAGGCTCCAGGGGCTCCTGATGGAACAGTAGAACCATGAGGCAGACTTCGGGGGGGACTCGGGGCCCTGCTGTGGGCAGGGGCTGGCCCAGGAAGAGCCCGCAGCTAGGAGCAAGTACTCTGGTCCTGAGTAAAGATGGGAGCCGGAGATGCCCTTGGAGTCCCAGTTCACGGACATCCCAGTTCACGGACAGCACCCCTGCGCCCTGCTTTCTGACTCTCCTCAAAAATGTGAGCTCGCACTGGGCACCAGTGGCTCACACCTATAATCCTAGCTACTTAGGAGGCTGAGATGTGAGGATTGCAGTTCAAAGCCAGCTGGGGCAGGAAAGCCCGTGAGATTCTTATCTCCAGTGAACCACCAGAAAACTGGAAGTGGCACTGTGGCTCAAGTGGTAGAGCGCTCGCCTTGAGCTAAAGAGCTGAGGGACAGCGCCCAGGCCCAGAGTTCAAGCCCCATGACTGACCAAAAATAAATGAGCTCATGGGGTCTAGAGGCCGGTGAGCCCTGCCACCCATACACACTCAGCTCTCGGGGCCTGGATATGAGTCGGCTTGCTCACAGCTGGGAAGCCATCCTTCCTGGCTGACTTCGGGGCACCCGGCTCCAGATTTCCACCTCCCTACTGGTGTTCCCCACTGCACCTGGTCCGGATGTCTGCTCCACAAGGGTCCATGTAAGGACTCCAGATGTGGTGGTGGCAGTCAGCCAGGACTTTCTTGGGTGACACTGGTGTGGCTGGTCTGGGATGTGAGTGCTGCAATTCATAAAGTCCAAGATCCTTAGGCGTGCCCTCTTTGTGTGCGCCCAGACCATCACGTGAATAGCTATGCCAGGTGAAGCATGCCAGGTGAAGCATGCCAGAAGCATGCAGCAACCCTGGCTGCAGACCCTGGGGGTGGGGGGGACAGGTCACTGCACAACCTTCAGTGTTAGAGGAAGAGGACTTTTGTTTTACACAGGTTCTCTCTGTGTCACCCAGGCTGGCCTCAAACTTAGAATCTTACTACTTCAGCCTCCCAATTGCTAGAATTGTCTATGTACACCATCAGGCCCTGCTTAAGAAGAGGAATTTTGACCACTGTGAAGAACAATCTAGCAGCCATCATCCTACATAGAATGGGTCACCATGGTCCTTTTCCCAAAAGGTCTTACCATGACAGTAAGGAAGAGAGGTCAGGAGGCCTTGTGCCAATGGCCAGAGATTTCTACCACTTGCTAGTGTGATTGCTCCTGCTAAGCCCAAGCATGTTGGTGGCTCAGCCATCTGGCCACCCTTCTAGAGGCTTGGAAGATAAGTGTGACGCCTTAGGGTGGTCCCAGAGGTATAAGAGGATGCATTCATTTCCTATTGCTGTGGCTTGAAGCAATCCATACCTTCGTGCGCTCTCTCTCTCTCCAAGAGATCCAAAGGCCAAAGCAGATCTGCACAGTTAGTCAAGTCACACTCCCACAAGCTCCAGGGAAGAGCTATCTGTCCTTACCCACCCTCCTACCTACACGGTCTCTTCTTCCTGTCCTTCCCACATCTCAGACCCACTGCGGTCTTCCTTCTGCCTAATGGGTCCTAATCCCTGTAGGGCTATCTAGGAAGGGAGCACGATGCTAGAGACTGGGACAGACAGCAGGCCCAGAACGCATGTCATTCACATGGGACTCCAAAGACACGTGGCACACCCAGACTCACAAGGAAGCCGCTGGCCGCTGGGACCCAGCTCTCTAAACCTCCTGTGTCGAGTGTCAGGGTGGAGTCAAGCACAGCCTGATGTATGAGCCCAGAGGAGACCGCCCTGCCCAGGGCAGCAAGGGGCACGTTTGTGGCTAAGTGTATCTCCTAGCATAGTAACTTGAGGGACAGTTCCAGTGTTACTAGCCAGTAGTTGGAGGGACACGGAACTGTGGTCAGTGTGGGTTGAGCAAGTGACCACCTAGGACATGGGTAAGCCTGGCAGACTGCAGAATGCAGTGATCTGAGTCCAGGGCACAGGCGTCGGGGATGGGCTTGAGCTCTGAAATGAGGAGGTGGAACTGAGCATCAGCCAGACCAAGAGACCCTTGTAATGGAAACGAAGCTGGACTTCTGGACTTCTGGCTGCTGATCAAAGCAGCACTCTTAAGAGATTGTCCTGGCACCAACCCGGCCTATTTGCAGTCCCTCTCTTGATGGTTGCAGGGAGAATTAATTTCATTGCCTACTGAAATATTACTTGCTGTTTGGCCTTGGGGCTTTTTGCCTCCTTTCTTGTAAAGAACGGCCGTGGCCTGGGCTTTCTTGCCTGCAGAAGCTTGCTTTCAGATTTCCATCACTGTCCAGCTCTGTCCTGAGAAGCCCTCCAGCCAGGCCTGCACGCTCCCCATTCAAAGTGAACAGCAAGACATGCCCAACTTCTAACTCCTGTCAGACCAGACTGAGCTTCGATCCACACAGAGCCCCCATTAGCCCCAGCTCCCTGCAAATAAAGAGTTAGCAGCCATTCATCTAATTTGTAAACTGAACCGTTCTTTCCTTCTTGTCCAGGGCCATGAGCACAGAGAGGCCAGACTTCCATGGAAGAGGGGTTGGCGTAGTGCGGTCAGGGGCGGGGGCTGGCTGTTGGGCTCCCGAGTGGTGGTCCAGCCATCTCCCTGCATCAGCGGTACTCACAGAGCACAGCATGGTACAGGGGTATCCAGCCACCATCCTGGTGTGCTTTCATGCACCTGTCCTGCCATCAAGGCTATTTACCTATCCTGTACAGCACCAGGGACACTGCCCTCCAGGGATCCCAGCCATTGCCTCAGAGGACTTTTTATTCCCCGCAGTTGATGAAGCTGAGGCCCAGGGACGGAAGGCAACAGGGCTGGGCCCACTGTGCCACGTGCTCCGACGGCTCAGCCCAGGCCCCGCCGTCTGACAGGAGGCTGCTGGGGGGTGAGGGTCTTCCTGTCATGCTCACACCTCACGCCAGCACTGTACCTAGTATACGGTGCGCACTCAACAAGCACGGGATGGGTGAGAGCGAGTGCCGCGCGGTAGGCATTTGGGCGTCTGTTGAAGGCAGTCTGGAAATAGCAGAGCAGAGCTCAGCAACATGAACCAGCGGAGTCAGCAGGCTGTGGCCAGGCCTAGAACCCTGGACTACTCGGCCCCCTGCTCTGAGGATTCTCGGTGCCAGAAAGCCCTGACACACACATCTGCATCTCAGCGTGTGCCAAATGCACTAGTAGATGTGGCAGGTGTGATAATGGATTGCAAACATCTGGGCCTAATCCACTCCTGAGAGTGGAATTATCCAAACTCTGGGCTTTCCACACAGATATGTTTCCTGAACAGCTCTGTCCTCGTGGCCTCCTTCAGCAGGGGCGGCCATGGCTCCTTAGCCCGGCCCCTCGCCAGCAGCCATACCTCCCAGCTTCACTGTCCTCATCTGTGAAGTAGGGCAACTATCAGCACACATGGCTGTTGCCAGGGCTCTGAGAAGCAGTGCTGCTAGAAGAGGCTCAGCCAGGCTGCCCCCCCCCCCCCCCCGCCGCCTTCCCATCTTAAATCATTGGGATTTAACAGCATAACCAGATGAGACGGAGGATGGAGCGTTTCCGTCTCATCAGGACATCCCTCCATTGTTCTTCCTGTGTAAAATGAAGGGACAATTAATTTTCCAGAAAGGCAAATTCTGAAAATGGGTCTCCTGGTGGTAGGGAGGGAGCGTGGGCTGTGGGAAGAAGGGGAGCGGAGGGGTCCCCGGCTAGACCAGTGCTGATCCATCACTAACCACAAACCGTAAGGTAAGAAAAAGCAAAAGCAAAAGGCAGAGGCAAAGCATCAACAGAGGGAGTGACTACGAGGGGCCTGAAACCTGTAGCAGACAGTGAAGGAATGCCTCTGAGGGGCTGAGGCGGGGGGTGGGGGGAGCAGGGGAGCCTTGAACTTCAGGGGCGTCTCAAGGTTGAAGGGAAACAGCAACCAGAGCTGTGCTAATCGTCCTGGTGAGAATCGATGGCTGGCCTGGGCTCTGGGCTCCCCCACAGAAGCCAATGATCAAACCTAAATTGAACTGAGCACTTAGTTCCGCCTCCCTGACAGTGGCAGTGGGCACTGCAGGAGGGGGGAAAGCGGGGAGGGCGGGGGGGGGCAGGACAAGGCTCTGCTCAGCACAGCTTTCCCTGCCTGCCTGCAAAACTCCCCTATCTCCTGCGCCTGCCTGCGGACAATGTTACTATTTCAGGAAGAAAATGAATGAAGAGTTTCGTTTTAGATATTTACAAGTTGCTGGAGAGAAATCCACCCATCCCCACCACCATCACCACCAGCATTTTCACGGTCTCTGACAGAAAATGGACGTGCTTCGTGGAGCCCTAGCTAATCTACATCTGCAGCTTCCTATCCCCACGCAGCCCTTGCCACGACAGGGCCATACCCACCTGCCACCCACGCTGCCACCGCAGGGCCGGGGTGAGCTGCCACTGCCCAGAGCTGGATCATCAGTGTGGTCTGCTTGCCCGGTGCTCATCAGCCTCACGGCTCTCTTGATCACCACACTGATTATCCAAAGTCCTTAGCAAGCTTGGAGGCTGTATGTGCCCATCAATCAGAGCATGCCGTCTCTCCATCATTCATGCAATGATGCTGGTCATGAGATCATGGTGAGCCAGGTACTCTGGATGCACAGGCAGAACAAGACTCTGATAACAGGTAGGGAAGATGGTGCAGGCCAGGAAGAAGCAGGTCAGGGCACACTTGAACGCATTTGTTAGTTCCACATCCACGGGCTGCCCCCAGAAACTTGCTGAGCACAGGCCCAGGCTAATAGAGAATGAGTAAGCAAGGGGCTCCTGAGTCCCGGGAGCTACGCCGTCCCCCTCCCTGCCACCCGCCCCCCGTACCAACACACACAAGCCCAGGAGCAATGGCTGAAAGTGAATTTTCTTCCTGGATAAGGAATGGAGCCCATTTAGTTAATTCAGTCAGAATGGAGTTCACTGTTCACTTGCAAACTCAACCAGCTTCCTGGAGCCAGCCGATCAATTTCTCAAACTAAATTATACTTGAAGATCAACACGAAAAGCATGAGCCAGTTCTGCCCCAGGCTAGCAGGGGAGGTGAGGAGCAGCTCCCTTCCTGAAAAGTGGCTGGAGGCAGAAGTGTGTAACAAGTGTGTAACAAGGTGTGACAAGAGATCGGAATCCCGGGATTCCAGGGACAGGGTCTGCGGGGCCTGAGCCCTCCTTGGGGCAAGGTACTGGTTGAACTGGCTTTCCCGACACCCTAGGAAGAGCAAGGGAGCACAGCAAGGGAGCACAGCGGAGCAGAGGTTGGGAACATGGCAGATGATGGCCTAGCCTGAGACAGCAGGGCCTGTGGGGCTGAAGATGAACATCCGTTGCATGGGCAGCTACTGGTCCTGAACCAGCAGCCCTGCCCATACATGGGCCAGCACTCCAACCTCTGCGCCCCTAGCTTCCTAACTCCCTTCGGAGGAGGCACTACTCACTGGTCTCCCTCACCCCAGACCCACACAGCTCTTTTATATGACTATAGAGCACAGACGAGACCCACATGTGCACGGGAGCATGCCTGTACCCACGCTCTAAGTGGGGCATCCCAGAACGGTGACTGTCTGCAAGCAACCAGAAGAGGAGAACTTCTAACATGGACCAGAGAACCAGGATATATTCCTTGGAATATACATATACATATGCCTACACACATACAGAGATAAAGGTAAAATCTATGTGTACATATCTTAATTTGGCTCACTTTCTATATATAGATATAGAACTTTGTAGAATCAACTCTCTTATAAATATATGTGTCTATACATATATATATATATATGTATATATAGAGAGACAGACAGACACACACACAGACACACACGCACACACATATAATCTGCAGCCCCTGAATTAGAAACTTACATACTTAGATGAACTATACTATTTAAAAAGAAACTCTAAAGATATATATATGCTTGATGCTCCAGACTTCTTTCTTTCTTCTTTTTTCCCCCCTTCTCAGCTTTCTCTTGGCTCTACGTTTGTTCCTCCAATTCTGGGTGATATGGCCTCACAAGCCAGAGCCTTACTGCAGGTTTACTGTCTAGACAGACCGTGCTGTGCAAGTCTAGAGACAGTACAGAGCATCTTGCAGACATCAGAAGTGGAATGGAAATGATCTTGAAGGCTTTTGTCTGGGAAGTTCAGAATATTCAGTGAAGGCAGCTTCTCGGCACACCAACCAGCCTCTTCCAGCGTCTGCCTGAGAGTCAGCGTCATGCCCAGGCCTCCTCAGCCCAAGTCAGACTATGGCACTGAGGATCCTCTTAGACCCTGGACCACACATCTCTAGCTGTTCCTTAGGCAAGATGAGCCCAGATTACCCAGTGACCTCAAGCACTTGAGAAGCACACCTGGAGAAAAGATTCCTTGGGACCTCTCAACACACCTGGAGGGCTACAGCAAAAAGCATTAGGTAGCTGAGAAATGGATTCTATAGGTGTTGCCCCTGGCCACCTCAACCGACTCAGCTGTTGGCGGCAGCCCGAGCTGTGCTTGGATAGGTCTGCAGTGTACCAGAGCAGACCCAGCAGTGCAGAAATCCCTCTCCGTCCCTGTCAGCTTCAGGGCTTTATCACATTCCTCATTATAGGAAGAACTTCTTACAGGGCACTTTAAGCTTAGCTACTCAGGAAGCTGAGATCTGAGGATTGCAGTTTGAAGCCAGTCTGTGAGACTCTTATCTCCACTTAACCACCAAAATGCCAGAAGTGGAGCTGTGGTTAAAGTGTTAAGAGTACCAGCCTTGCATGAGAATGTTCAGGGAGAGCTCCCAAGCCCTGAGTTCAAACCCCAGGACCAGCACAAAAGAAAAAGGATTTTTTAATTAGCAAGAGAACCAACTGCACAATTGTAACTATTCCGTAGTGTATTTCCAAGGACAGACAAGTTATGTATACTAGTATGCAGCATTGAGGAACCATCATCAAGGAAATATCATAAGCCTGGGCATTTCTGAGTGAGTTCTGTGCCAGGAGGTGAGTCTCTGCCTCGCTCAGCTTCACGCTCCTTCCGAGGTGGGTTTGCGTGCTCTGAAACCCACAAGGGGTGAGGAATCTCAGCTGTTATCCCAGGGCCGGCTCTGCCAGGCCAGCCTGCTTCTCCCTGGCTCCATGTCCTGGAAGCCATGGGACACCCCTGTCCCGTGAGAGGCGGGATGCTGTTGTCTTCATCCACCGTGACCAGACACTGGATGAATAAGGTATTACCCTGTTCCTGCAGACTTTCTGCTGTGTGTCTCAGCTCCCAGGGATGTCTGAGCCTCTGTCCAGTCTTCCCTGGGGGTGCAGGCCATCGTCCAATGCTCCAGTGCCTATTAGCAGCTACACATCCCATATGCAGACAGTGGTCTAAGAAGTCCGGAGGGGTGAAGTGAAAGAATTCCTGAGTGACTACCATGTGCCCCTCACAGTGGCAAGCGTGGCTGCGTGACTCCAGTCAGTGCTCAGCCTGCACGGTGGTCAGGGCATACACTGAGCAGCCAGCTAGACCAACACCAGAACCCAAGACTCCTTCCTCCGACGGCAGTGTTCAGGGCTCTTTCCAGCTGCTCCAAAACGGCAGCGCCCCTCACGGCACAGGAAATGCCAGCCACTCTCCTGCCATTGCGATTCCAAGTCACCTCCTTCCTGGGAGAGACTCAGTTACTCATGATGCCATCTTCTTACACACAAGTCACCCCCACGGTAACAGTGATGCTCTCACATATGAGGCCGATGTGTACCTACGCTGTGCCATATAGATAGTTTTCCATTTGGGGAAAGGAGAATCTGGGGGAGGAAGACTTTTTGCTATGTCAGTCTGCTGGGCAACTAAATCACCCATCCACCCACAAGTGCACGCAGCCACCGGGCACTGCCCTCTTCAGTCATCCACGTAGCTCTCCTGTCCGCCGATCTCCTGGCCCATGTACCTGACTCTTCTTTAACCCACTCAGCTGTGCAGAACCCATTTAACCCTTCGCTCTGCTAGCGATGCGCAACTCAACTCTCCCATCTCCAACAAGACTGTTTTATGACCCACCGCATGCCAAGAGCCATTCCAGATACTGGGACACCCAGATAAATAAGACATTCTCCAGGCTCCAAAGAACACCATCTAAAAAGAGATCATGTTAAGACACAAGTTACAGCTCTCTACCACAGATTTCGCCCTAAGGGACCTTCAGAAGAACAAATAACGGAGAAGTGCTCAATGGGGCATGCATGTCACCTGCAGAGCCTAATTTGTTGGTAAGGGGAGGAGCCTCAGCAGCAGAGTGGGAGATTTGAAAGGGAGCTGTGAATCAAGCCTGACTGGAGCAGAGCGCACTGCACCATGGTCCAGGAACACTGTACGTTAGTGGGACTTGGCCTGGCTCAGACAGAAGCAGGTGTGGGTCCACAGCTCTTCCTCTCCTGGTGCTACTACACAGCTGTCAGCAGGAACTGAGGTTTGCAGGCCCGCAGCAACTTAGCAAAGAGAAGTGCTGACCCCAGCAGCCACCATCTGTCCCTCCCCTGACTCCAGGGACAGCGTGAGGGTGATGAGGTGGTGACAGATCCCAGAAGCAGAGCCCGTGGGGATGGATCTGGTCCCACTGTGTCCCACAACTGGTCCTGCAAGAGAAGCCCCACAGAGCGATGACCCAACCCAGGGAACGCAGCCTGGAGGGCCTGGCAAACAAATGAGAACACGCAGCGAGAAAATGAGTCAGGAAGGGAAAGGACTTCCCGTGGACTTGAGGGAAATATTTACACTTAATGATCTTTGGAACATATGTGGTAGCTGTACAAAATGATTTGATTGTCAACTGAGCTGGCATCTGAACAAGAGCTCGCGCCATTAGGCTGCGTGCAGTGGGGCCGGCTGGGCTCTGTCCAGGAAGGGGCCGGCAGAGAGAAGACACTGGCTTGGTTCACGGGCAGGTTGGGCATCCCACAGATGGTTCTGGAGGCCTGTGGCACCGACAGTGCTCCCTGATGTGCTGTGGGAACATGTCTGCGATCTGGCTCTGCCTTCCCTACACAGAGCCCTGGTGCTGGCCATAGCCCTTGGGGCTGCCAGCTCCTTGAAGCGTGCCCAGCATGGACACAGGCCCCCACCCCCACCCCCGCAGCAAGCACCTGCTCATTTCCCTTGTCTAGGTCCTGCAGTTTGTGAGTCTGTTCTCCTGGGTACATTTTCCCCATGCAGGAGATGGCAGCGCAGAGTCGGGCTGATGGCACTGCCCAGGGCTGATGGTGGCACGTGTGGTGTTAATGGTAACGACTTGCGATGATTCAGACAGTCAATAGGAGATCACGCTTATCCTCCACAAGACACCACGACCTGCAGACAACAACCGCATCCGTTGCCTCTGCGTTCATGTTCCCTGGGATGGCACCAGCTACCTGGGGCCCGCCCAGAGCTCCAGTGGGAGATGAAAACCGAGTTTCTCACTCACGATCTTTTCAGGTCTGGCGGGCTCTGGGAGAGGACGGGCGAGCAGAGCGTCTCTGGGTAGGGAGGGAAATGCACGTCGCTGCGTCTAAGCACCTGCGTCAGGGCCTGCCTAGCTCTCGCCTTGTTCTCCTTGGTCCCAAATCATTTTTTGCATGTTCTCTCAAGTAACTGCTCGGAATCTGGCCTCCTGAGGGGTGTGCCGGGGGACGCCAGAGCCTGGTGCTCAACCCTTCCCGTCACTACGGTGTGAGTGTCCCTCTTCACCCTGTGCTGCCTGGGCACACAGGCTTTCACCAGCCCCTCTGGGAGGTCGCTGAGGCGGGCGCGCCTTCCCGGGGCCTGGTCAGCGTCCTCCGCAGCGGGTCCCACCCTCCTCATGTGCGAGGAGCTAGGGGCTCGGCCTGGGCCAGCCTGCGTCGCGGTGTACTCGGCCTTGGACAGCCCGGGACGCAGGGGGCAAGTCCAGCCTTCACCGTCCTTCTCTGTGTCCCGCAGCACCTGGCACAAAGCGCACCCTCAGTAAAACGCAGCACTTCAAGCAGCAGGCTGGCTCGGCCCATCTCCTTCCCGGCTGTGCTAGCCTCGAGCATCCCTGAGGGGACACAGGGGCGGCGGTCACTGCCGCTACCCCACAGGGCATCACTCGGCATCGTGCCTGGCGCGAGGTAACATCGCGCAAGCACTGTTCTCCTTACACCCCCTCAGACCCCTTTTCCTCTTCAGAGATGTGCTAGATGTCACCCTCCGCTGGGCCCAAGCCTGCAGTCACAGAAAGTTCTCCAATACATTCAGTCGAGAGAGGCCAAGCTGGCGTTCCTGTGATATACGGGATGTGCACCAGCCTGCTTACGGCCCAGAACATGGCCTTAGCCTGGCTCTAGCGTTTCCTAGCACGAAGCAAGGGTTGATGGGTCCCAGCCTCTCCGTGAGGCTTCTCAGCTGTGCCACTCTTCCACCTATGATCTTCACTGGCGGCTGGCACTGAGCTCCTGGGGAGCTACCTCAGTGATCCACCCATCCTTTGTTTATGTCTGGAGGAAGCGGGAGACAGACTCCTCCCCACTCACTCACTCAGGAAGACAACAGGGCCTACCTGGTTACCTTGTAACCAGGAGTAAAGCTGGACCAAAGACAAATAAATAAGACGGGCCAATCTGATAAAGCCAAGCCAACGAAGCGGGAAGCAAGGAGGATAATTAAATATTTGTCTTCCTTGGTTGTGAAGTTAAGTGGCTGGGCTTTCCAGAGAATTCCACCCTCATTCACCCCGGTCCTGCCAGCAGTGCGGCAGCGCAGTAGCTCCTGCTCAGACCTGGGGCCCTCGCAGGCACTGTGGCCTGAGAGCCACTTCCCTCTTCTGAGCCTAGATTCAATGCCTGGCAAGAGACAAGAGCAGCGTGTCAGGTCCCTGCGGCACTCCCAGGGCGTGGGGGCAGATGCCGAGTTAGCTCATGGGAGGCCAGGCTGGGGCTTGGAAGACAAGCAGATTGGAGGCTAGACTGCTGGCCTACAAGGGACTCCATGAGAAACCTTTGGAGTGCTGGAGCTGCTTGGCACATGGTTTATAAAGCTCCCAAGTAATTCCCGGAGGCCGAGACTGAGCCCCGAGACTAGTTCAGCAGGTCGCAGACCCAGGAAGTGACCAGGCCTGGCACAGAGCAGATGCGTTCTGAGCCAGGCAGGATGGGGGAGAAGGCTGCTTCTCGGGGTGTCTGTCAGGCCTTGAGCAGGTGGCCTGGGCTCCAAGAGGCCCTCGCTTCACTGAGGGCGAGCTACATCCTGAGTTAAAGGGGACAGCGTGTGCAGACAAGGACCTCACAGACTCAAGGAACATCTCCTGGAGGCCGCTGCTCCGGCCTGCAGCAGGCTGGCCCTCCCGCCACAGCCTTGGTCCTTCCAAATGTGGGGCTCACAGAGGTGTGTGGAAGCTGGCGCAACAGACCAAGGATTTAGTGGAGAAATTTCAACGGGAGGCAGAAGCGGGCCCCTTTTCTTTCCTACCTCTGCCAGGAACCAAGGCCAAGGCTGAAGTCCACAAGTGGTCCATGTCTAAGGGCTGTCTTTCCTTGAACTGGGGTACCTGTGTCTAAGCCCAGAGGTCCTACATGGCGGCAAGACCTCAGGGCCTTTGTGCCCAGAGTCCTGACTCCTGTCCCCGTCATCAGGTTCCTCCTGCTGCAGGAGCTGCAGTCGCAGCCAATGACCCTAGGGGGTAGCGAGCGCTCGCAGGATCCCGCTCCCTGGGTACGGCTGGCTCTGGGACAGGGCTGGGGGACTTCATATCCACCCCTCCTAGGTCGGCAGGGAGCCCTGACCCAGGCTGGTTCAGCATGCCTCCTATCTGAACGCAACATCTGCCCGGCACTTGGCACTACGCCATGAGCAGCATATGGCTTTCCCACAGTCACAAAGTGGGACTGTGTCCATTTTACAGATCCAGAAACAGGCTCCATAGGGTAGAACCAGCTTAGCTGGGAGAAACGGCGTCCTCGGCTCTTCCTAGGCTTCTCCTGTCCAGCGGTGGGACAGTGCCCTGTGATTTTCCTAGCCTGCCATCAGGAAAGCCCTGGCCAGCTCAGTCAAGCTGCGGGGCGTGGCCTGGCTGGCCAGGAGGGAGGGCTGCTCCACTGGGTTTTTCCAGTTGCTGCCCTGGAACCATTGTCCAGTGACGAAGCACCAACCTTGGGCCTGGGGAGAGGGACGTCCATGGGGCTGCCGGGAAAGGTCAGAGTCTGAGCCTTTGAAGTACCTTGTCAGGCTCAAGGTCCATCTTCAAAGTGGCCCGGATGCCCGTGCTCCTCCAAGGGTCACTTCCTGCGCGGGCTCCCCACATGGAAGAAGCTATTTTTCCCCGAACTTGCCAACAGCACGGCCCAAGTGACCCACATTTGCTTCCAGGGATCCCCACTTGCTGAGTTAAATGTCTTAACTTAGAATTCTCTTAGCAGCTCTCTTGCTTCTTTGCAGGCTCTAAGCACCAGAAGTCAGAGACACGAAGGAGAAGCAATGCAAAGGCCAGAACTGACCCCTGTCTGATAGGGCCCTAAGCAGACCCCAAACAGGTCCCCATGCTCTGCACTGCCGGGACGGGACGCCCCTCGGCTTCGGACATCCCCTGTACATGCCAAGGCAATCAAGGCAAGGCGCTGTGGCAGATCAGGGTCTGTGCCTGCCACGCTGCCAGCCTCTGGCTTCTGAGGGCAGCTGCCGCTCCCGTCCCCTCGGCCAGGCCCCAGGGGCTCTCGGCACCCATGGGTGCTGGTTGAGATGGTCAGGACCCTCTATGGCAGGACTAGGGGAGGCCCAGGCCCAGAAGGAGGTGATATTCTTGCTCCTATTTCCTGTCAGCAGGTGGGCTCTGAATGGACCCCGCGATATCTCTACTTTGGAAGGCTGAGCCCGTGAGCACATGGAGGCCAGGAAAGCAGAGGTCGCAGGACAGCTGCAGCCCTCCTGCTCCTCCCTGGCTGCCTGCAGCCCCATTACAAGGCTACAGCTAAAAATCACCCCCCCCTCCCCAGGAGGAGTAAGGGAAGGGACTAACAGCAGGGAAGAGGGAGTTGCAATGGATATCACTGGACTGCCGGGAAGGCATGGCAGGCAGTAGGCACGGGACCACGCACTGCAAGGGCGCCCACTGGGCACCGCACCCTCCCAGGCCCAGCCCCTGCCAGAGCCAGGGGCTCCTGCACCTTAGGGGTTTGCCTATTCCCCTAAAAGATGTCTGTGGGCCAAGGGGGAAAGGCGTCTGACCTCCACTTCCAACTACGAATCCTCCATTCATCTGCTGGGTCTCAGGTCATGATACTTACTCAACGCCACAAAGCTGGGACCTCAGGCCCACTTTGGGGTGAGGGCAGAGGGCTGGCTTCTGCCGGCTGCCTCTCTCTCTACCTGCCTGCGTCTCCTCCTGGCTCCTCCAGTTACATGAGAACACCGGACATTCTGACCACTTACTCATACTTCTACGGTATCTAGACTTTGGCCTGTGTGTCTGCCTGCTTCCTCTAGAAGCCATGTTCCTCATGGGGCCTGAAGCCTGGTTGGCAGGGTCACAGGGGAACAGCTTCTGGCAATCAAGGGACCTGGTTGAAGGTGTTGGGAGGCTCACGGAGGAGAACTAGAAGGTCTAACTTTGATTTCCCGGTAGACACTTTGGGTCAAGCACCACATCTCATTAGACATGGCAAGGTACTTGCACAATGGGAAGGACACCAACAGCCAGGCTCCTGAGGCTCACAGACACCCCGTGTGCCCTGGGCCAACTACAGAGCAGGGAGTCCCTGCTCACTCCCATCCCCACGGCCCGTCCCCAACTCTCATCCACACAGCTCTTCACTGGTCTGTGATAATCGGTAGGGCAAAGGGTGAACCAAAGCAACAGCGATACTCACTAGACACCATGTTGGACATGAACTTTACAGCTTGGGGGGAGGGAAGCTGGGGGGAGGGAAAGGGGGAGAAAATGAGGAAGGAGGGAGTAACACTGCTCAAAAAGAAACGTGCTCATTACCTTACTCATGTAAATGTAACCCCTTTGTACATCACCTTTACAATAAAATTTAACATTCCCCCAAAAGTCTGTGAAATCCAGAGAATACAATTCCCTGAAAGATGGATGTACGATGTGTGTGCATGGGGGGGGGGGTTGTCTTGTAAAGAAACAATGGGAAAACCAAAGTAAGACTGAAATTCGATCACTAACTCTCAGTGTGTGGCCCACTTCACCATTCGCTTTTTTATTTAAGGGACAGAAAACGGCGAGGATGATGTGACCTGGGCTGAGTGGATTCCATCAGACAGCCTCAATTCCGGTGCCAGCTCCGTGACTGCCGAGTCACAGAGGAATGAGGGGACCTTGGTTTCATCTCTGGAATGAGAATAACGCACCATTCCAAAGGCCTGCCGGCAGCAGAGTTCCCAACAGCCAGTGCGTCTGTGGGGCCGTGAGAAAGACCCCCCCTCACCCCTGCCCCAAGACTATTCTCCTGCTCTTGGGGGTCAGTCTTAGGAAACAGAAAGGTTCCTGGATCTGGATTGAATCCGTTTACCCACACAAGGCCTGCCCCATGGGCTGGGGTCAAAGGTGCTTTGTGTTAACAGTTACTGGCCTGCTCTATGTGACTATAAGAAGCCCTGGAAGGCAAAGAACACCAGCATCCTCGGATGCCGAGACTCCACGTCAGCAGGCTCAGGGCTGCGGACCAGCTCTGCAGGAAGCGCATCTGTGAGCTTTGCATAGAAGCTCTTGTGGAGCTTTGGAGCTAAGAAGCCCACAGAGACCTGGGCTTAATTTATATCTGCACTAATTAGCACAGATTCAAACAGCATCTAAATTCCCTTGATTTCATTGTGATTAGGTGGCAGCAGAAAAAAACAAAAACAAAAAAAACCTGAGGGCCAGCAAGAAGAGTCGTGGTCACAATGAAGGCCGTCCCCGTGGGGCCTGGCGGGCAGGGCTGGCTCTCTCCATCGTGGGGAGAGGGGTCCCCTAGGGTCCAGGCTGCAGGAACACAGACTTTCTCCCTGGAGAGGGGCCATTTACCTCACCCCATCACTCACTGAATGTGCATTTGCCGAAGGCTTAGTTTTCACTAGTCATTCAGCAGCACTTGCTTTGTGCTGTGAGCTCAGAGAGTGTGAGACAGAAACGGATATGTGTGTAGGGAGCATGGAGCAGAGCATGCGGGGGCCGGGGGCCGGGGCCGCCGGGGTCTTCCTGTGAGCCAGCTGGGAAAGGGAAGGAGAGAGGGAGGCAGGGAACGGAGACATGGGCGCAAAAGCATGCATCTCAGCAGCCCGCAAGCCCCCGGCCCGCAGGAACCACACCTCACGGGGGATCCCAAAGCACAAGCTAACAGTTCAAAAACCGGAAGGAATAACTACACTTACATCTGACAAAACAGATTCTAAACTAGAATTAGTCAAAAGCGACAAAGAAGGTCACTTCACGTCAGTGAAGAGAAAAATCCATCAAGAAGAAATAACGGTCGTTAACATACATAGTAAGTGTTGGTATACCCAAGAGTTCATTAACAGATACTTCTGGACTTACAAGTAAGAATAGACCCTAGCACAATAATAACAGGAGACTTCAATACTCTAGTCTCCCCAATGGATAGCTCATCCAAACAAAAAATCAATAAAGAAACCTCAGAACTAAACGACACCACAGAGCACACGGACTGACAAGGCGTGTACGAACAGAGCGCTTCACCCATCAGCCCCACTGCACACCTCTTCTCAGCAACTCAGGGAACTTCTCCAAAATTGGTCATATTTTAGGTCATAAAACACGATAACAAATAAAAGCAAACAGAAATAACTCCTTATATTCTATCAGACCATCATGGAGCAAAAGTAGAATTCAACAGCAAAAAAAGAACCTACAGATCATATTAAAATTCGTGGAAACAGAACAACTCATTGCTGAATAATCATTGAAGAAATAAGGAGGAGAAAATAAAGAATTTCCTGGAATGTAATGAGAATGAGGTCACAAGCTACAGAGCCCCGGGGATACAGCAAAGTCAGTGCTAAAAGCAAAGTTTATAGCTATGAACACATACATCAGAACTTTTGTTTTTGCCATTTCCTTTGCTTATTTATCATCTATCTGTCTATTGCTTGGTCAAGTGTGTAACCAATCTGTTAATAAGGTGGGCTTAGCACGTTAAGATGTCATTGTGGATTTCTTTAATGTTGTTTAAATAGGGATACAGGTGGACCCATTGCAATAATGAGACGTACAAGTTGTTATGTCGAAAACAAACTTTACAACTTTGGTGGAGGGGGAAGAGTTTTAAAAACATAGAATCCAAATGGGGAAAGTCTTTCTCGGAACCATATCAAAATAGAAGATTTTTTTTCAGAGATGGCAGCAGAAGCAGGGTCTCCCTCACAGTGGCGGGGTGCTGGGCTCTGGTCCCCCCCCCCACTTCTTCCCTGACACCTGCACTGGCTCCTGGCCTACAGGCAAATGGATGGGGACAAGTGGTCTGGCGCCGACACGGGCGGGTCCCCAACCCTCTCAGGCAGCGACGGGGCTTCGTTTGTTATTGGGCCCTGGCCCCTCCTCCTGGGAGCGGATGGTCAGCAGATTTTCATCGGAGAATGGATGAATCTGTCAACCCAGAAGCAGTGAACACCACATGAGCGTCGGGCGAACCTTCCTCTCTGAAACCATTTCTGTTTGTGTGAAGGGAATCGTAATGCTAACCTCATGGACGTGTGCAGGTTCTGGAATGGAAGGGAGCTGTGGGCCCGAGGCCTCCTCGGCGGGGGTGGGGCGTGGGGAGGGGATCTGCCGAGGCTGGCGTGGCCCGCGCCCTCCTACGCGGCAGCTTTCGCACCAGAGCTCAGACCCTAAGCAGACAGGTGAGCGCAGCTGGAGAATGTGTGCCAAGAACACACACCGTACAATGTCTTTGCTGGACGTCTATGAACGACGACACAGACCAGTCACAGATGCATCTGGAAAGACCCAAAGGAGCAGAAAGGAGAGCGTGTGACCAGTTGGCGAAGGCAGTGGCAGGTGGTTCAGCACAGCGGTGAGACATGCCAGGCAGTGTGGCAGACAGCTAGCGGAGGACGGGATCAGCATAGATGCATATCACACACACACACACACACACACACACACACACACACACACACACACACACACACACACACACACACACACACACACACAAAGACGTTGTATTTCGGCAGCTCCAGCCTAGGCCAAGCTCTGCCTTGTGAGTCCTGCCCAGCTGTTGAACCTCCAGCCTCCCAGCCCAGAACTTCAGCTTGCTTCCCAACAAGCTCGTTGGAAAGGGAGTGCGGAGGCCAGCCAGGCACTCGCGGAGCTGCCTCTTTTCGCCAGAAGACAGCACTCCTCCCTCATAGAAGCTGGGGAACCCTGCACCGTTACAAATGCAGAGAACCTAAGAGCAGCGGAAAACCTACCAACCGCAGAGGCCCTACCAAAAATCAATGAGCTAGACTGGACATGCAAGCCGGCTGGCTCAGCAGCAATGCCGTGCCTGTGTCAGAAACCGATTCCCCAGCACATGTCAGAGTTGACAGCTTCACTATCCATCAAGACCCAGTCAGGTGCCAGCACCTTCTGGGCAGTTGGCCAATTACCCCTAAACAGACAGAAAGGCTTTGGGTGTAAGCTGGGGTGTAAGACTTTTTTATAAGGCCAAACATTTTTGAAACCATCTCAGAGTTCACCACCAGAACAAATACCAAATTATCTTGCATTCGTTTAGCTGGTGCCAGCAGTTCATGCCTGGAATCCCAGATGCTTGGGAGGGATCGTGGTTCTAAGCCAACGCAGGCAAAAAGTTCACAAAACCCCATCTCACACATAGCTGGGCATGGTGGCACATGCCTGTCATCCCAACTATGAAGGAGGATGCGATTGGAAAGATCACAGTTCTAGGAAAGTCTGTGCAAAAAACAACAATAATGAGGCCCTATCTTAACAGAAAAGGCCAGGCTGGATGGCATGTGCCTGTCACCACAGTTACAGTGGGAAGTCTAAACAGGAAATCACTAGGATTTCACTGGTGGACACCAGTCTGGGATGTCCAGTGCTCCCGATGTCCACGGCTGGCAGGATGGCAAGCCGGGGGACCACTAGGAGGGCAGCGTTTGGGGAGAGACACATCTTTAACCTGGCAACGTTGTAACCAGAAAACTGGGACAGTCAAAAAATCAAACCTTGTGTCAGAAGATGCCCACTGGAAATAGTCAGATCTGATCATGGTTGGATACACTGTGGCTGTGCACGCGGGGACTAGCAGGCACTGTCTGTGGGCTGCTCTCGCGTCTGGAGAGGGCCCTGGGCCTGGGCAGGGCTCCCCTGAGACGCAGCTGCCCGCCGCTGGCTCTCCAAAAGGCCTATTGGGTCTGAACGTTAGTATTGTTTTCTGAAGCCGCACACTGCTTCAGGATAGATGCGCTAACAGAGCCTCTGGCAGCAGCCCGGCGGGCCTGGGAGCTGTCCATGGGTCACCGACCTCTACCAACTGACACACAGAAGAAAAGAACCCCTATGAGGCACCCCCTGCCAGCTGTCTCCGGGGAGTCCCTGGCAGGAGGGCGGAGGGCAGCGGCGCTCCCTCGGAGGGGGCCTGGTCCCCGTGACTCTCGTGATGTCGGAATCCAAGCTCTATTCGATTGCACCGGGTGTTTGCAGAGCCCCGCTCCTTCTTTGTGCAGCTGGGGGCTCTGTCCAAACCTTACTACGATGACCACAGTGGCCATCCTTTACAAGACCTGCCGTTCCACCCCTCTATCCAGCGCGCCTCACGGTGTGTGAACACTTCCCACCCACGGTTCTGCTGCCTGAGCCACTGAGGCACTGGCCTCGTGCTGAGGTGAGTTCTCAGGTTTCCAGTGCCTGGGAAACCCAAACGGCCGCCCTTCCTCCCCAGCACGCAAATGCCCCTCGACCACCCTCTCCGCTCTCCAGGAACAGAGACATGGAAGATGGCAGCCCGGGCCAACGCTGGCTCCCAGGCAGAGGGAAGCACAGCACCTCTGCCGTCCACACTCCACGGGGCAGGCCCTCTGCAGAGCCGTCCCCGCGGGGAGCGGAGGGGCAGCCGGCGCTATTCCTCTGAGGCTGGGTCAGGAAGGAGGCCACCTGCTGCCGGGGCCCCAGGGTAGGTCTGAGGAGGCGTGCAGAGTACGCGGTGCAGACTAATGGGGACCCCTTCCAGGGCTCTTGGCACCGAAGTGGTAGACTTGACTCTGAGAACTGAGGAGTAACAGAAATAGCTGCATGAAAGGCTCTGAGTTTCTTAAAACACAAGTGATCATAACGAATCTTCACCAGCGGCCAGGAGGGATTTATGGTTTCCCAGACGCATTTACAGGCATCTTCTCGGGGCCGCACTGCAAGGCACTGGCGGGGCAGGGGTGTCCATGCCATCGTGTCCACGGGAGACCCAGCATGCAGCAGAACCCAAAACCAGCCCAGGCCCACCCACTCTACCACCTGTCCCAACACGCCCACCAAGCCAGCGAGTAAGTGGGTGTCAGGGCCAATGGCTGCCACCGGCATGGCATGCACCAGCCCCACCTGAGCTTCCTACAGGAAAGACAGAACTCAGGAAGACGCAGCCGGCGGGAATGGCAGGGGCTTCCGGGTCCCTGGAGGACGTCCCTGCGGGTGACCTGCCAGTCACTTCTCCAGCTGGCATGACTGTCTCCCTTTCATCACTGAGGAACTCAGACTCAGAGAGGTTAAAGGACATGTCAAAGATCACACAGCTGGCACCTGACACAGGGGTGCCTTATCTAGAAAGGCCACAGGGCAAAACTATCTATAAAAGAACATCCTGAAACTTCTGCAAAAGATGAATTGAGAAAGAGCAGGACAGGAATGACACAGCCTTCTGGTGTCTTGGCAGGTTCACGTCCAGCTGTGTCTGCCAGCTCCCGCTGCTCTGCACCAAGAGGTATCTCGGGGCCACCCAGCCCTGACTAACCTGCACACTTCTCCCGAATTTCTTGACTATGATATACCTGTAAGGAGGGTTCTTAGAACACCTCAGGGAGGGGAGATGAACAGGAAGGACCCTCATTATTGTTGACTATTTAACCTCCCCTGCGTCCGAACCCTTCCAGCCCAGCTGTGACCAGGCCGGCTGCTGGCAGCCCAGCTGGCTTGCCACAGGCTTCCCTACTTGGAAGTAGCCGCGATCATCTTCAAGACTGTGGAGGGGAGCAGATGGTACATCTCACGGGAACAGGTCCGTCATGGGAGCTCGCTCCCTCTTCCCAGGCCCGTGCCTGCCAGTTCCAGACCCCCTACCACATAGCAACCCAGTAACACCACACGGCGTCCAGTCCCTCAGTTGCCAGGACAGCTCTGACGCTGTGTAGTCTTGCAGGGAACTGGCTCCCAGGTCTCTGCTTCCTCCCCACCTTAGGTCACTCTGCTGTAGGCCCCTGTCACGCATATGCTGGTGGCGTGCTCGCTGGCCTCATGAATGGCATACTTCCCTGCCAGGGGGAGGAGGTGTGGCCTCCCGTGGCTGGAGGTTAGGTCAGGGCTGGTTCTCTGGGGGCCTGTCCTGTGGTCAAGAGAGTCCAGATAACTGACGCTCCTCCATGGCCAGAGTCTAGTGGAAGTAGCAGGTTGCTCTCAGGTAACCAGGGTACAGGACATTTCGAGCTAGACAAGTCTCTAGGCATTGGGGGAAGCCATGAACCGCTCTACAGAAACAGCCCTGTTTGCATTCCTGCTGGGCCAGAGAGGAGGACAGGACTCCAGGGAAGGGACCTAGAACATTCATGTGACACACTTACGTGCCATCCAGGGGGCCAGGACCAGGTGGCACCTTCTGCCCAGCCGCAGAGCCCTCCTGTGAGGAATGGGGGGGCAGAGGAGAGGCACTCCGCAGGACGGGCACACGGGGGACGGGAGGGCTCCTCCTGGGTGGAGGAGGGGCGTAGCAGTTTCTTAAGTAGAGGAGGAAGAGGAAGAAACTGACTGTTAGCCGCCGATCCCACGTAGACGATCTGATGTAAAAACGTTCAGGGCACGGTGAAGACTCTCACTCTACAGAAACACTGTGTCTCTCCCTAGGTGAGCTATGCAGAGTCACTCTTTGGTAAAGCATGGATGAGCTCATTTCTGCAAGGACGCAAGCCAAGCTTCGGGCTACCCCGCCCCCGACTCCCTGAGCTTCCACATACGGAGGGAAAGTACTCACCCCACTGCAGAGGGGCCAGCTGCAGGTGCTCCACGACCAGCTGGTTCAGGAGGCCCTCCACGCTTGCCTCGCCGCCACGCTTCAGGGACGGGTGCGCCTTGGTCAAGGAAAGCATAGGTTCTGACCAGCTCGGAAAATTCTAGAACCAGCCCCCCTAGAGGACAAACCTACTGTAGCACACATGTCTCCACTCTGCTCAACCACATGCTACCCTGAGAACCTGGGACTGATGCAGAGAAACAGCAGGCAAGCGTGTCTCTTCCTCCACCCGAAGTCGCGCAACCGTTACACAGGGAAGGGAAGGGCACCGGGATCATTCAATCCAACAACTACTCTTGGAGGGGGAAACAGAGAAAGTTATTTTGCCTTAACAATACATGCAAACTGTGATCGCTGCTCAATATGACCATGTGTTTCTCAACATGTACTGGGTTCATGCTGGCTTCATGTGTGGCACATTAGATGTCTTGATGTGATTATATGTATTATTGTGAACAGTCATACATCTCGATGTAATTACATATATTATTGTGAACAGGCTCACTTAAGCAAGTTCATGATTGAGGAAGTAATAAAGTCTCTCAGCGAGTAACCGTGGATGGAGAAATTCAGCTTAGAAATGTAGACAGAAAGCATCTCCCAGGCACCGCTATTAACCAGCTGGTGGTGCGCTCAGAAAACAGTCGATAAGCCTCCTGCCCTTTCCCCTCGAAATTAAATACATATGTTATAATCAAAGTAGAACATTTTAGTTTCTTATGTTTTCCAGAGATGCAAAGTGGAGGAAAAGCCCACTCTCTCCGTCGGTGTGGGGCT
This sequence comes from Dipodomys ordii, assembly GCF_000151885.1. Classification (NCBI taxonomy): domain Eukaryota; kingdom Metazoa; phylum Chordata; class Mammalia; order Rodentia; family Heteromyidae; genus Dipodomys; species Dipodomys ordii. The sequence goes on from NW_012267298.1 coordinate 10,549,061, forward strand.
AGTTCTCCACACATCCAGTGCATCGGGACGAGGGAGGCCTGCAACGGAGCACGGAGGACAGAGGGGCTGGCCCCCGGCCAAGCCTTGAGGTCGAGAGGCTCACGTGCTGGCAAAGAAAGCAATGAAGAAATGGAAAGGGACACCCGTTGAGTCTGGGACTGCTATGTGGGAGGCAGAGGCTAGGTGAGGCAGAGACTGGAGTGGAGCCAGAGAAGTCAGGACGGGCCTCGCCAGTCTGAAGGAGGAGGACGCGAGAAAGCAGAGCACCCATCCATTGTGGTTTAAAAAGATGCACATTTTTGTCTTCTCTCTCTCTCTCTCTCTCCTTTCTCTTTCTTTCTTTTTTTCTTTCTTCCTTTCTTTCTGCTTTCCTTTCTAATTGTAGGCTGTAGGAAATTAAAATCTCCCGATGCAGCACATTCCTCTCTTACAAACATTGTAGGCTCTTGGGGTAGATGGTTTCTGAGGCACAGAGTAGATCCCACCCAACCAAGGACGGGGGCTCAGAAACTGAAGCCGAGGAGCAAGGTGGCATATGGGAAATTACAGTGTTTCCGTTGGCACTGGCTCTGGAAGCCCTTCCAATAGCACCAGTCTGTGCTAATACAGCCAATTTCCCTCACGCAGCCTCCTCCCGTGCACCTCTATGAAGCACTAAGCAGGCACAGGGCCCGTGCCCATAAATGGCCAGGCCAGCTGACAGGCGGCCACTGTCACAGCTCGTGACACAGCGCCACACTGATGAGGATGGTGTTGACTACTTCTTAAATGCACACACTTGACCTCTGTGGCCAAAGGTAGATAAATAATGGGAATGGTGACAGGAATTCCTGTCACTCCTGTCACTGCAGAGAAGGTGCCTGTCCACCGGGGAGAGGCCAGGGCTCAGAGTCTAACATGCATCTCCCAACTTGACACCATTTTCAAATTGAGATTTCAGAGCATGCTAGGTATGAGACAGCTAGTATAACATCCACTCACAGGCTTTCAGACAAAGGAAAAATAACTCAGGCCTCTAGAGGGATAGGAAAGCTGCCAGTGCCCACAAGTGGAGGCTGGGCACAGGCACCCAAGGGCTTCTGAACTGCCATCTCTCACAGTAAACCTGAACCCAGTGCCATGGCCAGCATCTGACAGCCAGCCCTGGGCTGCAGGCAGGGCTGGGCCTGGGAGGGTTCTGAGATTGCTTCTTCCCAGCCCAGCTTCAAGCCTCTGGTGAGCTCTCCATGGTTTTGAAGAGTCACAGCCTCCCCCTTCCCCCCCCCCCAATCACCTTTCCCAATCCCCCATGGGCTGTCCTCTCTGGGACTGTGCTGGTGCAGAGACACTGACAGGCACAGCAGAGGGCTGAAATCACTTCTGGTGCCAGCACAGGTTTATGCAAATATCCCCAAGCCACACCATTGTTGAGCTGGGCATCCTGGGTGCCAGACCTGAGAAATCTGGAGTCCCAGATCACTTTCTCTTCTCCAGGGGTCATGTCGGATGCCCTTGCATAGAAGAACAAACCCTGGAGCTGGCCACCCTCTACTTTGGTGACCTGTTCCTTGTACTTCCTGCTGGCCACAGGGACTTGAAGGCAGTGAACCGAGAGGCCTGGCCTAGCTGCTCAGCATAGCCTTCCCCTGTCCTCTTCATCCAATCAGCAAGGTCAGTGCACACCACTGACAGCTGCTAAGCTGCGGCACTCCCGTGGGAACATACTACCTCTACAGAATAAGAACCACAGCCAATAAGGAAAGGGCTCAGAGGACTGCTTCTGGTTCTTCATCCTGGAAAAGCGCAGAGTAGTGTCCCATGTCACTAGCCCTATGCCCAGCATGCAAGAGGGGCTCAATAAGCACCTGCTGTTTTGTTTTTTACTGAGCAACTAGCATGTGCTAGTCATGCTGAGTTATCTCATAATGTAAGGTCAGGAAGCCATCAGGGGATGGTAAGGAACATTCCCAAGCAGATCCCTCCCAGGAAGCCTGCTGCCTGGCACCATCGGGGCACCACGGCCGTGGGTCAGGAGCACACCTCCAAATAACTAGAGATTTTTTGGGCTTTTGTGGAACCTTAGAAACTGCTCACATTAAGTCTTGATGAGGACTGTGCCCCATAGGAAGGAACACATGAAGCTCTCCCTCTAGGAGGGTTGTGGGGACACAGGTCTGTCTGGAATTCTGGCTGGAGCCCATGAATGGCGTGGATTAGGATGCTGTGAACTCCAGGAATGGGCAGAGAGAGAGAGAGAGAGAGAGAGAGAGAGAGAGAGAGAGAGAGAGCGCAAAGGGCTATTCTTGTAATGGGAATGACAAGTCTGTCAGGTAAAGATCCGAAACACCCCACCCCCCAGCACCCCCAGCTCTGGGGGTCTGCTTTGTACCCCCAGCAATCCCAGCTGCCTTGGGTCCAGGTATCTACTGCCATGACTGAGTCCCAAACCAGGCCCGTGATCACGAAGGTGCCTGTCCCCCTAATTCAGGCCCCTCAGGGTGGGTGGGCCACACACATTTTTTTCAGAAAGGCTCCAGAAGGAATGGTGCAGGCTGTGCTATACAGATACACACCTGGCCCCACCCCCACCACACATCAGGGGGAGAGAATACAGCTCCTGAGTGGCAGGGGGAAACTGAGGCCTCTATAAGTTGCCCTTGTCACAGTAAACAGAGGAAATGGGGAGGGGAATCTGGAGGGATCCTGTCTCCATGACTTTCTTGGGCTTAAAATCTGACTAAAAGAGAGGGATACACATTTAAAACAGAACCAAACTCGAGGGCGCCTACATGGATGTACTCAGGGAATTCCTGTGCTCCGAGAGGCCTCACTCTCCACGCCTTCACACACTGTAGGGCTCAGAGGGCCACTGCTGACCTGCTCTTCCCTAGTAGGAAAACCTACAGCCCATCCAGACCGTTCTCACGCTGGCCACCCCTTCAACGCACAGGAGGCCGAGGAGGACATGCACTGGTCTAGCTCTTCCTTAATACCCTTAGGTCTGGTTCCCAGAGGCTGGCAGCACAAAACCCCCAAGGCAGGATCCGCAGTGTCCTGGACATGCCCAGTGAGGAGCAGGGGCGACGCCCAGACCACTTCCTTACTCAGCCAGCGCTGCTTCTTACAAGGAGGCTTATCGCACTGCTCTACTGCTCAGCATCCATGGCCACGTCACTCAGGACAGAGGCCCCGGCTCCATCGCACCTGGCACACACATGAACCTCACCACCGCCTGCGTTCTGTTCAGAGCCCTCGTGCCTTTCTCTGTGTGCCAGTCGCATCCAGCCTGCCTACTGCTGCTCTCTTCTGCTCAGTACTCTTGGTTCTATCTTTCTGCTGTGCACACGCTGCCTTTCAGTGCAGCTTCATCTAGGATAACCCCTCGGATCCACCCCCATGCTAGAACCCGCCCCTTCCTTCCTCTCTTTCCTCATCATGTTTGCAAAGCACCCATTCTGCCCCTAGCATGCAGCCCCACACACACGTGCCTGTGTGTGCCTGACCTGCACCGGTGCTTATGAGCACCTGCTATGCTTACTAGGAATGAAAGGCCAATAAGACTCCCCTACTTTTGAGGAACCCATTCATGTGTGCAAGGTAATATCCTCTTTACTGTTATTAGTCATCCATCATTATTTACTACATATAATTGATGAATACTGTGCAGAGCCTTAGGGAGGGGCGGGGTCTCTCCACATAGCCCAGTTACTTCTGACAGTGCTGGGTGGCTCTTGAAGGATTCTGAGCCTTAGCTGGCCTCGAACTCACTCTGTAGCCCAGACTGGCCTCACACTTGAATCCCTTCTACTTTGCCCCCCCCCACCAAGTGCTAAGATTACAGGTATGTGCTCTCCTGTAAGGCAGACAGCTTTTATTTCACAATCATTTTCTTGCATATCATCTCAATTAATCTGAGGAGCCATGAATGTTTGCTTCTAAAGCTTTGAAAAGCACAGCCAGATACAAAGAAAAGCAGAAGGCAAATACCATTCCATCTCTCCCTGGCCTTTAGGCACCAGCAGCAAAGCATTTGGTAATATATCACACACATTAGGAACCACCCAGTAGCATTTGGACTCTGTCTATATTCGTGGCTTAAGTTTAACACGACTTAGTTTGATATTCTAGGTCTGATTGCTTAATCCATGCTGCCCTCGGGGAACAGGAAGCATCGTGGGAACTTTTGAGGGTAGCTTTTGAACCCACAGAAGGAGGTGTGCTCATGTCCTCTCCAGGAAATAGCACCTGCCTTTCTTGGAGTGCCTAGGTAGCACCTAGGATCTGCAGAGCAAAAGTCAGAAATCTGTCACAACAGAAAGCAGACACAGAAGTTTTCGAGGTGAGCCCTGAGGGGCGGTCACTGCCCTTCATGTGGCCCCAAGCCCAGGACACGGGCCCTGGAGAGCCACGACAGCCACAGTGACTTGGCCCGGCCCCTGAACCCCCTTGAGGTGAAATAAATGAGCAAATTCTCATAAATAGAAATTAGACTAATGGAAAGACTGCTTAAATGATTCATGAGACTCTTCCCCAGAACTGTTTTCTGCTTTGCATCATGAATTCAGAGTGCCGGGGGAGGGCACGTGGTCTCAGCAGAGTCCAGAGTCAGGGGCCCACCTGGACAGAAATTGCCCGAGTATGCTGCGCTGCCTGGGCAGGGGGAGGCCGCGGGGCTACAAGTGGCTCACTGCTGCACATCTTGCTTGCTGGAGAACATTCTCGAGTCCCACAGTAGAGACGGCAAAATGGAGGTGCTCTTTGTGGGGAGGCGGGTAGCCATCGGGACTGTGTTCGGGGACAGAAGGCTCCCCTTGCACGTGGGACGTGTGGGAAGGCCAGGGCAGAGGGAGAGGCCCACACTGCTCCGGCAGAGCCAAAGCACGGCTCTGGGGATGGCCAGGGGTGGGTATGTCCCATCTCGCCCACCAGGCTCGTGACCTGGCAAGGAACTGAACCTCACGGAGCCTCTGTTTCCTCATCTGTAGATGGTGGGTAAAAGCAATGCCGCAGAGTTATTGTGAACATTAAGTAAATAGATCTATGTGACTTGCTCAGATCAGTACCTGTCTTCTAGTAAGTGCCAAGTAGTGGCTGGTACTTATACTTGGTAAGTTGGTGATATTATTTATGTAAGCTATGCAGTTATGACAAAAATAAGCAGCCAGTACACACATGTATGAGTACACACATGCATATATACATACACGTGGATTTCAACCAGTGTTGTATATGAAATGTCTTTCCCCAAATCCTGAGATAGCCGACCCTAAAATCTACACTTTCCACGTTGCAACCCTAATTCCTTTCAAAGTAATTTCAAGGGGCGCATGCCACCATACTTAGATTTGGAAGGACAGAACTCAAATCTATGACCAGCATATCCTCTGCCCAGTGAGGGCCAAACAGACAAGTCAATCTGAGCCCTGGCAGGTCAGGTATGACATTTCTCTCTGCTGCAAAGCTTCCCAGTCACCAAAGATGAAAGGCCTCTAAACCAAGTTATTACAAACAGCGCTGGCAGCCACATTCCCGGAGGGTAGACACAAAGTGCAAGCCTGCATTCCACTTACGATGATCAAGGAATCAACTGTACTGATGACAAGAGCGGTTTGTATTAAAATTCATTTAGATACAAATATTTCTCCCAGTGTGACTACTAGCAAAAGGGAGTGTGCTGAGTTTTAAAAGAACCCTGTTTAAAGAGGTTTAATTTTTTTTTTCAAGAGATGAGAAGCCAGAGCTCCGTCAGGAAGAATGGAGAAATCAACTGGAGGGGTGGCAGGGGAGGGGCTAGCTGTCCAGCGTCCAGCGTGAGCAGGTTCATCCCTGAGTCTGTAGTGAAGGAAGAGCACTGGGAGCACAGCTTCTCCTTCCAGCAAGGAAGAGACAGAGCTCAGTGTGTGACCAACCAAGTCTAGATCAGGGTGCCTAAAGTTCTCAGACGACGGTAAGCCCCCCAAAAGTCTGCCAGAACTAAGACACTTTGAGCTTCCTCACCTGCTCGAGATGGCTGGTGTCCGAGAGGCCAGCATGGGGACCTGAGGGTCTCAGCAGTGGCCAGGCTAGGTTGTGAGCTGTCCTCCGCCACTCTGCCCAGGAGCTCCTCCAGGCAAGACCTCATTCTGGGGACAGCTGTGCCCTTCTATATCCCTCCATCTTGCAAACTATGGATGTTTATTTGCTCTCTGCATCCCACAAAGATATCCACTTCCTGTGTGAGCCAGGCACTTCCTGCTAGGCATCTAAAGTTTGCCAATGAGCTGCTTGGGCCTCTGTCTCACTCGTAAAGCAGCCAGATCGATTTAAAATGTCTTTCCACCCTTCTCCACATCTGCTGACACCTTCTGGGGCAGGGAGCTGCCATGTCCTGGTGACCCTGCTGAGTGCAATCGCCACAGTGCCTGAATTTCCACGCTGCCCGCTCTTCTAAAAGGGACAGGTTGGGAAGTAAAAGGCCAGCATCCTGCTTGGCACTTGGCAAGTGACCAAAAGGGCAGATGGAACTCTGAACCAGTCCAACCGCAATCCGCTGCTGCAGGTGTCACCTCTGGCTGCGCACACGTGGGCTTGGGCCCTCACCTGGCATCCCTGTCTTGCAGCTAGAGTGGCAGGACCCCAGGGCTCCAGCTCCAGAACCATGGCATCATTTGATTTATCTCAAAATCAGATATGCCTGAGTTCAGGACTGTGCACGGAAGGCTCTTTATGAGGTCAGCAAGAGCTGAGTGATGCTGGCAGTGGGCGCTGACAAGGAAGCTACAGAGTGAGCGCTGAGGAAGTGCGTGTAAGGCCGTTTTCTCCACAGAGCATCAATGTGTATTGGAACCTAGCTTCCCCAAACCACATGCCTCCTATGCAGGCAGAAACCCACAGCTCCCGGGGAAACTGCATGGTCGTTACAGACAGACCAGTTCTTACTGAAAAAGAAAAGCCCAAGTGTCATAAATCACAAAGCTAATTGCTGGTCTGGCGAATGAACAGGAAATGCAGGAGCAAGAGCTTAATAGATCTGAATGTGAGGAGTCCTTTGTAGAAACATCATGGAAGTCAGGAGAAGGCCTCTGACAAGGGTTGTGGCCACAGAGCCGGTGCTGAGAGGGCACAGGTGTGCCAGGGCGTATCCCTGACGGCGCTCTACCTTTGTGGCAGACACCCCATAGTTCCTCTGGGACTCTAGGAAACAACACAAGCTCCTTTCAGGATGGAAACAGAGAAACAGAGGGACTGAGACCCTGGCTGTGGTGGCACAGTATGGGCGGGGTGGTGGGCAGGCGCGCCTAGGCCCTAGCAGGTTTCTGCATGCCAGGTGTGCCACTCACTCGGCCTCAGGGACACAAGACACAGGACTGCAGATTATGTGGGGTGCTGTGAGGACACGCCAAGGAGAGCTAATGCATGGGAGGTGCTCAGGAGGCAGCTCTCCCTAGCCATAACAATAACAAAAAAGAAAAATAAGGCTTACGAAAAGAGAGCCCCTAAAGGAAAACAAGCACCAGCTAACACATTAGTTCATCTAATTAAGCCGGTGTCAAAAGGAGCAAATGTCGCCCTAGAACCAGAGAACTCCAGGGCTGAACATACCATCCAGGCCCTGCCCTGCTCAGCTACCCTTGGTGGCTGAATGGCCTGGGTTACCACCTCCACGGAAGTCAATGGCCTCCCCCTGCTCTCCATACAGCCTGAGGAGCTCAGGTGTGGGGATGGCAGAACTGGCCTAGAGGCTGAGGAGCACGTGCCCAGCCCCCGGGTTCGGCCCCAGCATCTCCCATGACTGATCCCATCCGCCTCAGCCACTGAACGGGTGGGGACATGGTGAGCCGCTCAGCCTCGGGGTGGTATTCTCAGTGACACTGAGGTGACCCAAACGGAAAGACCCTCGGGTAGACAGCACACAGACAGGGGGCCTATGCCTGTGGCAACGTCCTGACCCAACGTGCTACACATGAGTAGGTTCTGCAGCTATGAATGGATTTCAAATTAGGCTCACTATTTCTTATTTTCATAGAGTATAAATATTTGAAAGTATTATTAAAGGCTTAATGAAATGATTAGCCAAATCAATCTTTGGTCTTTCCATCTGCTTGAATTCAGGTTCATAATAGCAAAGTCTGCCACCCATCCCATGGCAGATGCCACCACCAGCTGAGACGGAGAGACAGAGATGGAGAAGATGGCCTTAACACCAGCTCTCTTGCCCCGTAGGGCCAATCTCCCACCCACTTCCAGTCAGCATGTTTGGGGGACAGATGTGGGTGGCACATGGCAAGCCTTTCTTAAATGTTTGTTGCAAGAACTGCTAAACAAATATAGAAAACAGAGATGTCAACTACTTAAAGGAATCAAGCCTTAAAGAAAAGAAATGTCTTTCCTCTACTTTTTTTTTCTGGTCCTGGGGCCTGAACTCAGAGGGTCTGGGTGTTGTCCCTGGGCCCCTTTTGTGCTCAAGGCTAGCTCTCTACCATTTGAGCCACTACACCACTTCTGACTTTTTCTGAGTAGTTCATTGGAGATAAGAGTCTCACAAATTTTCATGCCAGGGCTGACTTTGAACCACCATTCTCAGATCTCAGCCTCCTGAGTAGTTAGGGTGACAGGTGTGAGCCACTGGTACCCAGATAACTTTTTGGTCCTCATTTCTCGAGAACACCACGTGTTGGTGGACATGAGCCCTGGAGAGGCAGCATGCTGGGCTGAGACTCAAGCCCAGAGACGGGTGATGAGGGTTCAAAGGCTGGATCCTCTATCACTGACTCCTGAACCTGAGCTGCACCTCGTCAGATGCAAGACAGGGTGATGAGCCCATGCTGGGAGTTGAGCTAGAGACTCGCAGCTCATCTGGGACTGGCCCAGTGGAGCACACCACAAATGGCCACCGTGATACCACAGTGCTGCCACATGCCCAGGACTGAGCTGCTGAGGACGGAGCCTACCTGAGGGGCATGTGCATGCAGGGGTGGCAGACCCGGTGCCCAGGCTTCCTGTTTCCTCTGAGCCCAGAGCAGGAGGGCTCGTGAGAATGAGTCACTCTTTAGGGTCCCTTCTTCTGGGTGTTGCTGAGTGGAACAGGACCAAGTCAGATCCACCCAGGCCTTGCACTATGCAGATCTCGTGAAATGGAAGCTGTGTGACTGGGGGAACAACCTCACAAGGCTGTGTCCACAGCGTGCACACCAGGGCTCTGCACGCACCTCCTCAAGCTGCTCTCTCACTCTAGCAGCCCGGCAAAATACCAGAGAGAGAGAGAGCGCTGGCCCTGGGCCTGCTCCGTCCACAGCATGGAGGTTGTTCGTGCACCCCCACCTGTGATGGCTGTGACTCGTGGCCCCTCCCCCGCTCCCCTTCTGTTTTCTGGCAGGCAAGATGGCTGCACTGAGATCCGGTATTTGCAGCTCTGCCTCACAGAGTCCCTAACCCACTTTGTAGGTGCTTGGGACAGAGGGCTGATGTAGGCAACGCAGAAATGACGGGGGTCTCTGCAGCGCACCCACACTCGGCTGAGTGTGGACTATGAGCCAGACAGGGGTCTGAGTGCAGAGTGGGGTGAGAGCGCAGGGCAGCTCGGCTGCTTGTGGCACGCTCTTCCCTCAGAAAGCCCCATGGCTTCCACTGGGCACCTTCGCACCTTGCCAGGCTGGACAATTGGGTTTTGGTTCCCAGGTCTGCAACTGTCAGCCTGAGAAACCTTCTCAGCTCGGCTCTGATAGGTGGCCATTAGGACCTGTCACTAGCATGCACACCAACCCTGTCAAGAAATGTGTGAGCCAAAGTCAGGAAGAGCATCAGCCTCAAGAAGACCTTTCCCACATGGGAGTGACACCTCAATAAGCAGAACTCGATGATAAGCCGACGCCAACTCTGTGGTCTATATCTTCTTACCAAGTCATTTGGAGCTATCTCCCACACCAAACCCCTGTGGTCCCTCTCAGCACTTGGGGGCTGGCAGAGGTGCAGCCCCGTTCAGAGTGGGCTACACTCAAAAGGATATGATTCTCCAGCGAATGTCCAGTTTGCTATTGATCTCCAGGCTGCGGGCTTCCTGCCTCTCCTCTTCCAGCTGCTTTGGATTTGCAAAATGTCCTTTCTCTCCAGGGGATTCAGCGACACTCTCAAAGTTGAACTTATCCACTTGAATAGCCATTCTGCGAGAAGAAAGAAGACAGCAGAGAATTAATCAATGGAGCAATTTCTTCTGCTAGCTGTTAGAGAATCAGCACAGGCCAGCATGAGGCAGTGTAATGAATCATTATCATTAGTAGTTCGTAACAGATTCATCTCAAGAAAATGAAATAATAGACTCCTGAGGTGCAGAGCTGGTACAACAGCATGCAGACAGTCACAGATTTGGACTTCTGAGCAGACCCGTGTCCCCGGATGAGGATTTCCATTCTGCAACGGGCAAGGCAGACAGAGCACAGTACGCTGCCCACGTGAGGCACTCTGCCGTGGCTAAAATGATACAGAATATTGGCATGCACCCCCAAAGCCCACCAGGAACACCCCTCCTAGACTCTGAGCCCACCGCCACCTCCCCATTGCACCCTCTCCTCCAGCCACTTTCCCAGCTGGCATCACACTCCGGCTACTCAGCCCCCTCCTCCCACAGCCCCTTCAGGCTCTGCACAGACCCACCTCCACCACACAGAACCCTCATTGCTTGTCCGGCACATTTGGCCTTATGCTGTCTCTAGATCAGCCTTAGCCTTTGCCCTGAGAAAATTCTCCTGAATGCTTTGTATCCTTGATGCCAGAGCTAGAGAACCCCCCAGGCCACCCCTACCAAGCAGAGGAAGTATCCTCTCTTCCTCTGTCCTTAGTCTCTAAATAAAGATCCAGAGACACAACATATCAAAGAAATGGGATTGCATTAAACTGCAGAGTTTCTTCACAGCAAAGGACATAGCTAGCAAGATCAATAGAAAGCCCACAGATTGGGAGAAGATCTTCACTGGCCATACAACAGACTAGGGTCTCATATCTAAAATATACTTGGAACTCACAACATTAAATCCTCCCAAAACAAATCCCCAAAGAAACAACCACCCCATTAATAAGTGGGCTAAAGATTTAAAGAGACTCTTCCCTGAAGAGGAAAAAAGAATGGCCAATAGACACATGAAGAAAGGCTCAACATCTCTGGCCATAAAAGAAATGCAAATCAAAACAACATTAAGATTCCACCTCACCCCAGTTAGAATGGCCATTATCAAGAAGTCTAATAACAACAGATGCTGGCAGGGATGTGGCCAAAAGGGAATCCTATGACACTGTGGGTGGGAGTGTAAACTGGTTCAACCACTCTGGAAAGCAGTATGGAGGTTCCTCAAAAGACTAAACCTTCCCTATGACTCAGCAATCCCACTCCTGGGCATTTATCCAAATGACCACAAACAAGGCCATACTAAAGCTACCAGTACAACCATGTCATTGAAACATTATTCACCATAGCTCACTGTGCCTTTGGACAGTCATCTGGTTTCTAAGCTCCTTCCTTCCAGTTATTTCCAAGTAGGGGCTAGGCCAGGGCATAGCTGACACTTGGCAGGATGTCTTTCCTGCTGTCTCAGTTGTCACAGAAAGTCAGTCTTTCTGCAGTTTCTTTTTCTTGTGTGGCTGGGTGGGTCTGAGTGCTTTAAAGGGAGTGGCTGGCAGAGCCCGCAGGAGGAGCTAGAGCAGAATGTACGCTGGTGCTGGCTCCATGATGTGAAGAACAGGCCCCTTCATCTACCTCTAAGGTCCTCTGGAATAACTCTGGAATACCTGGCTGGGTTCATGGAGAGGACCGATCACTACAGAGAGCATGCCCCTGCCCCTGCCCTCACCACTGGTGTGCTGGGAGACTGCACAGTGGCCTTGGCTCATCTCTGAAGATGTGGGAACCACAGCCAGGAGCCTCCCCACCCGGCTCACTCCGTCAGATGGATGGGATGGGCGCAGCTCCCCTCATTCTCGCGCCCTCTGTGGGGGACAGCTGACTGTCCCCCACCGGCCCAAGTGTTCCCTAAGCTCACAGGCAGATGTGAACGCCAAGGCCAGGTTTCAGAAGACAGGAAATCAGGAAACGCAGTACAAGAAAGAAGAACTGAAGAACAGAAAGAGAAGGCGATGAAGGGCAAAGGCAGAGAATACTGACTCAGTCTTTACTGCACTCTCATATACTTTAACTTCTTTTTTTTTATTTCCCCCTCAAGATTAATCCTTAAAATAGGTCTTCACAAAGTAGATGAAGGAAGAAGTGGGGGCCCCAGCAATAACGTGAGCTGCAGGTGCCAGGTCTCCAACAGCACACGGACCTTCCTTTCGTGGAGTGACTGGGCAGGGGGCCAGGGGTGCCGGGAGCTGCTATGTCTACCCCAGAGGCCCTGCCTATCCTCCCCATTCCCGGGGGCCTTTTCCCACCTTCCTCCAGTACATACTGGGGCAGAGAGAAAAGGGCGTGGCCCAAATCCACCCAGCTTATGCCAAGCAGGGTCAGGACGGACATCTGTCTTCTCCCTCCAGGCCTAGGGAAACTGAAGTCACAGGAAGGACAGATCTGAGCATCACTGGCAGCTTGGAGGAAGCAGGCAGTGTGATCCATGGAAGGTTTCTGACCTCTGGACTTAAGAAGACAGGGTCAATTCCCTCAACAAGCTAATTAGAAGCCAAAGAACCAACGGAGACAAATCCTCAGATAGCTTTTACAGAGCAACTACAGATGGATGAGACTAGAAAATCCACCCAAGTGTGGCATTGGGGCCAGCACCGGGGCCTGGCACACAGCCAGCTGCAAAGGTAAATGAAAACAGACTGGGAAGAACAAAACCCCACAGGCCCCTCATCTGTCTTCCACGGCTATGAAGCCCTTCAGCGTGAAAAATGTCCTGCTAGGTGCTGGGCCTATAAAAGACTGTATTGCATGGGGTTTTGTGTTTGTTTTGATCGGTACTTTTTGGAGCTTTTTGTTTTTGTTTTTGCCTATCCTGGGGCTTGAACTTTGGGCTTGGGCTTTGTTCCTGAGCTGCTTTTGCTCAAGGCTAGCACTCTACCACTTGAGCCACATCACCACTTCTGGCTTTTCCTGAGTAGTTAATTGGAAATAAGAGTCTCACAGGCTTTTCTGCCCGGCTGGCTTCAAACGGTGACCCTCAGATAACAACCTCCCAAGTAGCTAGGATTACAGGTATGAGCCACCAGTGCCTGGCTTGTTATTTGACAGAACTCTTTAAATCAGGCACAAATTTCCCAGCCTGCCTCCCTATAACCCCCAGCAACTCACGGGGCAGGGCAGACACCGCAGGCTGGCCAGCCAAGCTGGGTGCCATCAGACTCACACTGTGCCTGCAGGCGGCCCTGGGGAGCTGGCATCACCACAGACGCCTCGCGCTGGTCCCCGGCAGTGCTCGCTCATCTCCTTCCACCCGCCATCATGAAGAGAAGACGAGGGTGCATGACCACAGGAAGGATGGTGGTGGACCACAAGGGCTCTGCCAGGCAGAGGGGGCAGTGTGCCTAGTGAAGGAGCGATTCCTCAGACACTCAGCTCTGTCCTGGCAGCCTTGAGCCCAGACACATGGAAGTCACTGCAGGTTCATTCTACCGTGCTGCCCGTGACCCAGGGAAGGGCCTTGTTCCTGTGACTCTTCCTTCTTATCTGTAAGGTGAACACACCTAGCTAATGGAGGGGTGTGCGTGTGTGCGTGCGTGCGTGCGTGTGTGTGTGTGTCTGTGTGCATGCACTTGAACTCGGGACGCGGGTACTTTTTTGCTCAAGGCTGGTATTTGCCACTTGGGTCACAGCTCTACTTCCGGCTTTTTTGTGGTCAACTGGAGACCAGGGTCTCATGGACTTTTCTGCCCCAGTGGTCTCAGGTCTCAGCCTCCTGAGTAGCAAGGATTACAGGTGTGAGTCACCAGTGTCCAGAAAGCAGTGTTTTCTTACTAAGAAAATCGTTCAAAAAACCACAGTTGCTTCAGGCTCATTGCTCCAGCATCGATTCTCACTGGCACCTCAACTCAGCGTCCCCGCCACACACGCTCTCCCGGAGCCTGCTTCTCTCCAGAAACGTGTTCCTTTTGTGTGTCCTTCCCCGCACAGGCTACAGTGGCCGCTCCCTCTGCCCTGCCCCCAGCCTAGTGAGGTGCCAGGCACTCCACTGGCCCTGCCGTGGCTGGCCGCTGGGGGCCCACCGCCTTCCCGCTGCCCAGCCAGCACAGGCCGGGCCCCTCCACCGCCAAGCGGCAACTCGCGGCCCTCCTCCGCATCACCAGACCTCTCTACCTGCTTGCAGCTCACTTCCCTCGGGCAGAAATCAGGCCGCACGCGTGCCTTGCTGGCCTGGGGAGCCAGGAAAGGACTGTGTAGAGGCTTGTCTGGAGGGCCTGCAGGGCCTGTTTCCAAACCAACCCAGCCAGCAGGAAAACGAAAATCCCCAAGTTCCGGAATTCCCAAAGGGATTTGCAAATTGGAAACTGCCTAATTATCATCTGTGTATAAAATAACATGCTCATCACCATCAACAAATAGCGTAAACACCAAATATATTTATAGGGTGCATATTTAGACAAAACGAAATAAATTTAGAAGACTTTTAGAGAGTCAACATGAATTCTCAGAGGCCCAGTGCTGGGGGGAAACGGGGAAAAGCAGCCCAGGACGGGACCCGGGGAACGCTTCCCACTCACTGGGCACTGGGCATGAGCTCCGACCTGCCCCACACCCACACCTTCCTATCTAGGAAAGCCAGGGCCAGTAGCAGAGCCCCTGCAGATGGCCGTGGATAGGGAGAAGGGACCTAGATAGAGGGAGCCAGGGACGAGCTCCGACTTAGATCTCAGCCTGATCCCTGGGAGGAGATCCAAGAGGACGGTGCAGGCACAGACAGCAGAACAAGGATCTGAACCTTCAGTTCCTCACACAAGCTTCAGGTTTACCTCTGCGTTACGTACTGGACAGACCAAGCAGAGACCAGAGAACCAGACAGAGGTTCCCGCCTCACACACCAGCATCCCAGCTGTGGCACGTGGGGGACACAGGTGCCAGGGTGTGCTGGAGCCTTGGCTGCTTTCCCTTCAGTGATGTCATGACCCTCTCGAGACTGGCCAGAGGGGAGATCCCGCACGATGCGGATCTGTGGGTCATAACTGAGGATTACCCGTTCCAGGTTTGTAGGTCACCATGGGACAGACCCCAGACCAGAGTGTCAAGGGTGAGCCTGAAGAGCTGAGGGCTAAGCTCTCAACCAAGTCCGGCAATGCAAAGTGGGGTAGAGGCTGACCGGACCATCACTACTCGACAAGGCCAAAGGCCAACCCAACTCATACCCACCACATTGAGACACAGTGCAAAAACAAGCAAGAGTGTGAGTGTTTAGGTGGCTGGGGGGGTTTCTCCCTCCTTGGCATCTCTAGGAAGCCGAGGGTCGGGGAGGAGGGCTGCACCATGGTGACTTTCCTGGAGTCCCAACCACCAGCGTGCCAGCGTGCTCCCAAACCACGAGGCAGACAGGAGCGGGGGGCGGGGGGGGAGGGGAAGGGCCCTGTGCACGGCGCTCAACACCAGCTCTAGTGTGGGGAAAATGTGCAAATAACAAAATGGGAATGATCATTCGTTCTGTTTGCTTGAAATAAAAAAGCGATTCTCTTTCAAATGTGTTCATTATCAACGATCTGCTCAACTTTAGGTATTCTCTTTCTGTTTTCCCAGGCAGAGCCACAGAACTCAGGTTTGCATAGCACCGAGGTGGCTTCCAGCTCGGGTCCAGGCCATCAGTATACACCAGTGAAGACAAGACACCTTTAAGAGCTTTAGGACACAGCTGTTCTCGGGCACGGAGCTGGGCTCAGAGGGGATGGGGGAGCTGGGCCTCTCCACACTCAGGCAGCCGCTGGTTCCTGTATGTGTACAAGTGTGTGTGTGTGTGGGGGGGGGTACTGCAAATGAACTCAGGGCCTTGCACATGCTAGGTAGGCACTCTACCACTTTGCTCAATCTCTCCCTCCCAAGCAGCTGGGATTACCGGCGTGAGTCGCCACACATGGCCCAGCTGTCGGCTTTGGTCATCTCGCACAACAGAGTTGTCCACAGCTGTGCTGTCCTTCTTGACTTGCAGGCCTCTACTGCTTTCAGAATGCTGACAACGTGAGCCTCTGCGCATGACCTGCGCGCTCTGGGCACGGGAGGTGTGGAGTCTGAGGCGCTCTGGTGTGGGGTCCATCAGGGTGTCCCGCCAGGCCCCGCAGCGGAGGCTGAGGCCCTGCCTCTGGAATCTTCCCTCCTTATTCTGGCCTGTCTCTGCTCTTGACTCGTCCACCCTCCAGGGTCTAGAGAGGGCACCCCTCCTGGTGACAGCACTACACATGTGCAAACTTCTACTCTGCTTAAACAGGGTTTCAGCATTGCATGTGGCACATAGTACATGTCTGTGTGAGCCTAATTTCACACCCCTCACTCACATCTGGGATCTCCCAGCTACTTTAGATGGAGCAATACTTAACTTGGGTTGAGGACAGTACTGGCAAGACTCTCCCCCGGAGCCTCCTTCATGCAGCCCCCCATTCATTTTGACCCCAGGAGGGGGTTGTGCAGTCTCTGAGCTTCAGGCAGCCTTAGCTGACAAGCCATGTGAGCAAAGGGAGAAGAGCCAATCGCAAGCAAAATGATTCTCTAGACTGTGGTGCCGGCAAGAGGAGGGGAGCTCAGGATTACAGAGGAAGACAAGGGAGTTAATGACTAGATCAAAACCTTGAAAATGAACTTCTGCTTTGCATTCCCAGCACGGTGTGGGAGCAGCCTTCCAGGAAACAAACTGCTTTTCACACTCCCCTTCTTTATAGCCCAGACATTAAAAGGACAAAAAGGTGCCACCAACAGATTAATATGCAAAGGTAATCTCCAGCCTCCAAATACAATGCCTCTGCATGCTTGGCCCTGCAAGGAGCCTGGCTGTGCACAGGGCCTGCACTGTCAATCAGTGCCAGAAGAGCTCCTCCGCCTGGGGGAGGGAGAGATAAAGAGGGGCAGGCAACCTTGGCCATCCAAGGAGGACAACCTGGACAGCCCCGTGGGCTCCCAGTGCAGATATCAGTGCATCCCAATGGCAGCCTGTGGCCCAAGCAGGTTGCCTCTCTGCGATCAGCCCTCAGGGGCAGAACCACCACCGGCCCCAAGAGTTCATTTGTCCTGGCACTCAGACAACCCAAGGTCCTGAGTCTTGTCCTGCTGTTTCCAGGCCCTGCCACAGGTAAGGGAAGAACTTCCGGATAACTCTACTTTCATCTCTACAACCGGAAGTTGCTGGTTCACTGGGACGCAACCATGCCAGGTTGTTTGTCATCTGACAAAGAGGATATTAACCATAGAGAAACTTCAGTTTACTGCATGCCAGCTGCCCTGGCCTCCTTAGGAGCTAATCCAGGAGATTTTGGGGTCCAAGCTCAAACTCTTGGATTGCTCTGGTCAAGGCTGGCCACTTGCTCCCAAGCACCAAGTGAATGATGAGTAATGGTGGGAGGAAGAGAAAGAAAGTTTATGACATAGCACAGGCAGCTGTGGGAAAAGGGAAGGCAGCATTTATTTCAGGGTTTTAGGACTGGAAGAGAGGTATGCATGATTATTAGTACTTTTCTTTTCTTTTTTGCTGGTCCTGGGGCTTGAACTCTGGGCTTGGGCACTGTCCCTGAGCTTCTTTTTCTCAAGGCTAGCGCTCTGCCACTTGAGCCACAGCGCCACTTCAGCTTTTATTGTGTATGTGGTACTGAAGAATCAAACCCAGAGCTTTATGCATGCTAGGCAAGCACTCTACCACTGAGACACATTCTCAGCCCTGCATGATTATTAAGTAATCCCAGTTGGGGTATTCAAGTGGCTGTTCCAAGCCCCTTAACAGTAAGATTCTTTGCTGTCTGGCACATGGTCTGTCTCTGCTAATCCTTTTCTTTTCCCTCCCTGGGGTTGAGGTGGGGTGATGTCCCCTCCATCTCTTGTAGAGATGTAATCCGTCAGTCCTGTATTCTGGGTTCCAGGCTGGCTGTGGGGGAGATGGCTGGGAGCAAAGGGCACGGGCACATGCTGTTATCCTGCTTTCTGTTGTTTCCCGGGTCTGTGTACGGAATCTGTGCTTCTCAGCGAAAGCTGCTTTCAAGCACCAGTTACAGAGCTCGAGCGCGACCGCCACCATTTCACAGAGGGGCAAGTGAGGAGTGGCAGAGTTCCGCCAAATCCCTGCTTTGGTTGCAGGCCGTGCGGGCCCGACGCTGAGGCCAGCGGGCCTCGAGGCTGCATGGCACAGTTCCTGCTTGAGGCAGCAACGGGGCAACGTGGGCCCCGTGATTTATCAGCCCATCTTCATAACCGCGTCTGCCACCATCATGTCTTATCATAGCATCATCAAGCATCGCAATTCCCGTGCGCGAGCGGAGGGAGGAAAACATGAATGCTACAATGAGAAGCCTACTCCACGCTGAAATATGACGCTGATTTATGACTCGCCAGCAGCTGACGACGAACTGTCAGAGCAACTGTGTTGAAAATAAAGAATAAAAATCACCCCGAGTTGTTTTGCCACACATCTAAATTAGAAAATGCTACTTTCTGGATGATTTATGCTTCAATTTTTCCCCTTTTATTCACAGGGAATTTGTCAGGCTTTACAACAGCACCTAAGAGCAGCAACACAATTCAAGTGGAAAGAAAAGGCAAAAGCTGTCCAGAGGCTCTGTTAGAGCCAGGCCCGGCTCCAGAGCCCGCAGCGGAGTGGCAGAAGTACTGCACACGGGCAGGCAGCCATGAAGACCCCCGAGGGGGGGGCCCAGAACCATCAAACCACAACACGGAGGCCTGTTCACACCGCCAGACCTCACTCAGCCCGGCCACCGTGCAGGGAGGGCCTCCCGCCTCCTGGGTGTCAGGCTTCCGGCACTGGACCTCCACAGAGGGACACAGGCCGGGTGGGAGCTGAGGCCTAGACCACTGTATATAGTTTGGCCATTTCCCCCTCCTCTGCCACCAATACAAGACAAGGGCGGCTGATCTGAGTGCCAGGATGGAGATTTGTGGGGGACGTGCCAGAGCCTCAGCCAACCGTGCACTGAGCCATGTGCAAGGACATCAAGCTCTGTGCTCATAGCTCACCTTTAGGGATGGTATGTCTGCGTGCCACAGGCTAGTGACAGGCACACAGCCCTTCCCCAGCAGGTGAGGCCTCGGCCCTCCAGCAAGCACCTCCCACCCTGCAACCAGCAAGGCCGCCAGCCCCTCGTTGATCTACCAGTGCATTTCTCTGGTCATGTGGGATGATTCTCGTGGTGGTTCTTTATAGCCAAGTGCTGTTGTTACCTACTGTCTGAAAAAGCTTTTGAGGACAGGCTCAGGGATTAGACCCAGAACCCAGATCCATACCAGCTCCTGTACCTACTGTTTCTACTTGTCTCTAAAACAGGAAACTGATAAATGAGACTTCTCCCAGCCTTTAAGACATACAGCCCAGTCAGAAGATCCGTATATGCGGAACTCTGCATAAGGAAACCACATGATGATAAGCAATAGTACCCAAGAACGCGCTGGCAGGTCAAGTGTCATCTCCCTCATCACACTTCCTGCCTCACCAATCCCCGCAGACATGCCTGAACAAAGCAGAGCAACTGGCTACACACCAGGGCACCACATGGTAACAGCGGGCCAGAGCTTTGAACCACGAACAAGGGCCCCCTCCGCCTCCAACTATGGGCATACACCTCTTCCCGGTTTGGTCCAGACCTCACACACTGAGGGCTGGCCTTGACTCCCGAAGGGCCCCAGCCGACTACATCTCACACACGGCTCCTCTGCTTCCGCTGCGAACTGCCCTCTTCATCCTGGTCTCACAGTCCTGACTTGGTTTCTTTTCTTCCTGGGCCAAGTTTGGAGATTAATTTATGCATGTCTGAGCTCAAATCAGGGCCCAGATTAGCTGGGCATGTACCTCAGTGGTACAGCGTTTGCCTAACAGGTGCAGGGTCCTGGGTTTGATTCCTAGCACCAGACAGAAAGAAACAAACCAAATTAACCACAAAAATCTCCATAAAGTCCTTGATTGGTATAGGACAGATCCAGATTCCAGCTCTACCTCAGACAAGTATATGACCCAGATCTGCTACCTAGCCTATCTGACTCTCACTTTTCTATATAATAATGATAGCAACTATGCTTTAAGGCAAACACAAGGAACGCCATAAACAAGACATCCACTATGGTACCCGCTGTTGTTTTGTAAACCCTTGATCCTAAGAGCATCCTGCCCATCTCTCTCCATCCTTAGCTAGGGAAGGGCTTATAAAACTCCCCATGAGAGGCTGTACCTAGCAGGATTCACTTAGCACAAAACACATCCCCAAACCCAAACAGAATAATCGTGACACTCCCTCCAGCGACCCACCCTGACGCATGCTTGCATGGCAGCAGGCCCTGCTTGGGTGATGAGGCTGGAGCTCTGCTTTCCCGAGCAGCTGGTGAGGGTCGGGGGGAGAGGAGGTGCCTGGGAGCACGGCAGGGGCACACGAGGACGTACCGGCTGTTGGGACCGGTCTGTCTCCCTCGCTGGGAGCACTGGGAGCGATTATGGGAACAGTCCACAACCAGGGTGACGGCATCCACAGACCATGCGGGGGCTGGGCTCTCTGAGCCTCTCTCAGACTGTGCACAGCTGGTTCACCTGCATTCCAGGGCCGTCTGAGAGGAAAGCAGTGTCGTCTCTTACTTGATAATCAGCCCGCGTCTGAATCATCACTCCTACACCGCTAAGTGAGTCTCTTTAATGCTCCTATCCACAGGAAGCACCTTCAGTTCTGCCACGTGGCCCCAGGGCCAAGCACAGGACTGGGCCCCTGCCTGCAGACCAGCGAAGGCCTCCCCTCTGTGTGACAGCCGAGGCTCTGGGGGCTCCCTGGGGACAGGGGTGTGGCCCAGGAAGGAGGCACACTGGCCAAAGAGTGAGATGATGTGACCTGCGGTGCTCACGTTTGGGTCTGGCACACCTGTGCTGCAAGAGCCCTGGGGCCTGTGAGGACCAGCAGCCACTCCGAGGTCCGCCTCCTCACCGAGGAAGGGGAGCCCCACACTGGTTTCACTGGAGTAGAAGGGAAAATGTGATGCATTCCCAGAAAGCCGTTACTTCGTGCTCTTGCTGCCAGGCCTGTCTGCAGACAGCAGACCGAGCTCTGTGAGCGGCTTGGGAAAGAAGGGTGGCTGAGGCGCTCGCACAGAAACTCGCATCTGAAGCCTGGACGCAGCTGCTGGAGGGGGCAGCGGGAAGGCGTGCGCTCAGCCAGTTTCTGAACAGGAGGCCCTGCGGGTCCTGCTACTTCACTGAGAACCCGGTACGGCCAGCTCTGAAACCCCAGGGCTGCCCTCATTGACTGGGCCTTCGCTCCCTCATTCTAAGAGAAAAGCCACCCCCTATACTCCCACGAGGATTAATAACAGAAAACAGCCCCGTGTCTAGCGTGGTACCCACACAAGCGGGCGGGCAGCACCAGCTGACAGCCACCCTTCCACGCCACGCAAGGAGACAGTCTGTCCTGGAGCCCGGCAGCAGGACGTGGAACTCGGGAGGCACTTGCACATAAAGCACTCCTCGGGTCTGGGCTCCCCATTAGGATGCTTCTCCAGGACTTTACAATTTTTAAAAACAGACTGACATTCGCTTCAGGTTCAGTGGATTTCCTCTATGCACAGACCTCGCACAGGGGCAGCTGGGTGAGGCCTCCACTCATTCAAACCCATGGCCTCAGAGCCAGCGCCCAGCTGTCTGGAGATACGCGACTAGGACGGACTCGAGGGCACAGCAGGGTTCAGGACCCAGGAGGAATGCTGGGAAAAGCACATGACTTAGGCCCTTCCCCCAGGCCAGCAGGGGCGGGGCATCCTAAACAGAGGGTCCAGGAGGGAGTGTGGGGCCGACTCCCCCGCTGGAATGAGTTGGCACGGTGAGGGAGCACGTGGAAGCCACGCTGGAACGTGGGCCCCGCAGCGGACCACGCCCCCGGGAACAGCTTCCTCCCCCACCTGTGTTCACAGACACTGCGGAAACTGGCAGGGGAGGGGGCGCGGGGGGAAGGCACTCAAAGAGCGTCAGTAACAGCTCTTCGTCCACTGCGGGGAAAGGCGGACTATGAAAAGTGAAACCCTGTTTGGCATAAACAAAGGCTTCAGGCCCAGCTATGGATACCCACGGATCTGCAAGATGGTGGTCTACCTGGAGATAAGAGTAATTTAAAATTACTTTCTACATCTTTTTTCTTATCTGCTAAACAAACATGTTAAAAAAATTTTTGGGGTAGGGTTAGCGGATATTATCTCAAAGAAGAAAAGAAATCTCATTCTAGGGAAGCTTCTGGAACTAGCCAGGGCTGTAGGCAGCTTCAGGATGAAAACAGACCAGCAGGCAGGAATGGAAGGGGGGGAGGGGGAGGGGGGCAGTCACAGAAAGCAGGAGGATCAAGGCAAGCAAGCAAGCAAGCCGAGCTCAGCACCACAGACACAGGAAACAGGGCGGGGCAGGGAGGGGAGACTTCACAGCGAGGAATTCTGGACCATCTCCTGGCAGACAGGCGGGACCAAGAAGAAAAGCCCTTGGAAGGCACAGTGTGAAGTAGAAATGTGAACGTGTCACGTGTTATTACTGCTGCCACCCAGGCTTCTAATCGGATCGGCACCCAACAAGGCCATCACCGCCCAGCAGCCACAGTGGCCCTGATGCTTGCTTCAGTACCAGATGCGGCTCAGAGAAAGAGACAAGGCGAGAAACGTGTGACAAAGACACGTGGAGCAGGAGACACTTCCTGGGCTGCTGTGTATCTTGGGGATTTGAAGACAGAAACATCAATCTTGTGAGAGGTTGACTCAACGAGAAACATCTTCCAAGAGTCTGCCTTAACACTGAAATGCCACAGCGACTGACATATGCATAGAAGTGAGTCCTGGGCAATGGGCAGTTTATAATTAAGGATAAGAAATAGATTCTTAAGATGCAACAACAAAACAGTGCCCTTTCCTCTGCCATACAGACTGGCAAGCTTTTGAGGGGCTGCGGAAGTCTGCACCCACTATCAGTCTGTCAATCCAGCACGCCGCTCACCGGTTATATGGAGCATCACACAGCAAGGGGGGCAGTGAAAAGTGTTGGATGTGCAAGTCTTGGTCATGCGACCTCTCCAGGCATGCAGAGGTATCCTAGATGGCTTTCGAAGGCTGAGGATGACTGCATTCAGCCTTGGCCCTGTCTGGCCTGCAGGTTCTGTTAGGTACTGGGAGGTATGGAAAAATCAAACACGGTTTTGTGCTCAAAGAACTGGCCAGACATCCCAAGAGACTGACAGACAAGTAGGCAATACATTTTTCCATACTCTGGCAGGGGCTATGTTGGGGGGAGGGGCAGTGTAGGGACAAAAGCCCAGGTGGAGGCCCTGGAAGGCTATGGAAGAGGTAATGCCACAGCTCGGCCCCAGGGCCTGCAGAAGTGAAAATGCCTGCAAGGCCGATTCCACACTGTAGTGGGCAGCACTCAATCAGGTGCATGTGGGGCAGGTGCCCGAAGCCAGGCAGGAGGCCAGGAAGGAGGTTCAGGACACAGAAGGCTGAATGGCAGGACAGCGCCTGTCCAGCCTGGACACGCCTCCCCGCTCTGTGCCCCGGTCACAGGGCGGGCTCTGCTCTGCCCATTCAGCTTCTCCTTCCAGCTCCCAGCCTCCAGGCAGAAAGTGGACATAAACACCTGTCTGTCAGGGCCGAGGCGCCACTGGTGGCTCCACTTTCTGGTGGGAAATGCTTACAGCCAGGATTAACTAAAACATCCCAATCTGATCTGAACGACTGTAACTGACATTACCTCCAAACATGCTCAAACCCCCAACCCTACAACTGAAGGAGACAGCTGAGTCCAGGGCACGGCCAACACGGACCCAGGGGCCTGCTGGTGCGGGGGACGGAAGCCGCTGACATGACCTCTGCTGACGTGGCTGGGAGCCTGGGCCGGGCCGCTGCTTGCCCCAGCAGACCTGCAGGACCACACTCTGCTGCTTTTCAACAGAGTCAGAAACAAGACCAAATCTGCAATTTCTATATTTTTAAACGACATACAGTTTGTGTTATCTAGTTTTTTAAACACTCAGCAGGCCAAGTACATCTATCTGCAAGCTGGACTGTGTCCACTGGTCACTCAGGACTCTCTGTTGGTTCAGTGGATTGACCCCCGCCCTCTTCTGTCCCACACATGCATCCCCAACACCTCCTCAGTCTTCCACAGCCTGTGCCCCGGGAACAGGGTCTCCGTGACAGATGGAACTTGCTCCGTCTGAGCAGCTCTGTTACTCTGCCTCACACTGTATCTCCTTTGTCATCTCTGTACACACTGACACAAATTATTGAACAGAGAAAGGAGGAGGAAATCAAATGCTAAAGTTTATTTTAATTGCAAAGTTTCTGCTCTGTTCTATTCCAACCAATATTATCGTCTTCATTTTAAATTTCATACTGTGAAAGCCTCATAGTGCCAGATGGAAGGAAATGAAACATCATAATGAGATGGAGAAGAGATGTGAAAATTAAAAGTGAATGAATCAGACACTTAGCTAGAGCGTACCTGCTTCCCTGCAGGGATGCGGAGCCCAGCTGGAGGACCCCAGATGCCGAGGGGAAGTGGGGAGGTCACACCCCACCCAGGCTACGGCAGCTGTCTCCTGCAAGGACCCACGACCACACAGGCCAAGGGCAGTAAGCAGGCACCGAGGAAAGTGCCTCCATCCACTCCCAGCCTACGTTGTACTCTGAGCTCTGTGAATGAGGATCTGCAGTACCTCCCACTGTCCTCATGGCACAGAAAGGCTGCAGTTGCTCCATCCCAAGTTGACAAGACTGTACTGGGCAAAGGCTGAGGTCAGTATGAAGGGCAGTAAGGGAAGAGGTTGGGATTATGGCTGTCTCCAAATACCCAGAAAAGCCAAGTGCTGGTTAGGCATCACAGCAACCAGGGAAATGGCCTTGGGAGGGTACATGCCATCAGTATCTCCAAGAGATGACCAAGTCAGAACCTGTGAGATGGGCTACTTAGGCAGGCTTAGACCTTGGCCTGGAGAATGTGGGCAGTGCACCAGGGTCTGGGGGCAGATCCAGGTCGGGCAGTTAGCTTGTCCTCAAGGAGGACAAGCCTCCTTCTCACCCCTTGACCCCGCACGGAGACAGCCAGGAAAGAAGAGATGTCGTCCATACCAGCACAAGGAAAGGCTCAGCCCAGCTCAGCCCAGCTGTGACAGACTGGCTTGCTCCAAATGGCCTGGCTAGAACAGAGGCAGGCCAGTGATCCCCGAGGTGATCACGACTGCGTTTCCACGCAGATCTGTCTCAGCCCACGGGGGCCTGGAGCACAAGCTGCCATATAGCTCTGCAAAACGCTTTCCTCAGACGAATGGAGACCATGGCAGAGCAGATCTGAAGGAAATGGACCTGAAGACCATAGTGGAAGGGCTGCTGGCCAAGGAGGGGAGACATCAAGTACTCAGGTCCAGAAACGGACAGAAGTGGCTTTGAGCCCAACTCCTCAGTGACTGCTTTAACATCTGAAGCCTCAGACATTATAGAAGCAGTGTCTACACAACGGGAATTAGAACACTGGCTCCACTGAGTTCTAAACCTTGGTCTGGGCCGAGGACCATGAGAATACTTGTAGAGTGAGACCCAGGTGGTAGTTACAGTGTGGGCAAAGTGATCGGCTTCCCGCAGGAGAGATGCTCCCCCACTTTGCAGTAGGGATGCTGAATCTAGCTGGCACCATCTTGGCCACGCGGTGATTGATAGGGTACTGGGGGCCATCTTGTCTTCATGGTGGAGGCGGGGAAGTCCCACCTTCCAGGTGATGGGTGTGCCTGAATTCCTAGAGGCCTGAGCAGGGACACGGACGATAGATTCCTGGCCCTCAGGCCACATGTACTGTGTCCTGTGTCCCGTCTTCTGGCTCTTCTCTGGTCACCACGGTGTCCTACTTCAGCTCTCCATTGGAGTTGATCTGTTTTGCTAGTATTGTTTTTCTGCTTTTTCTTTCCTCTCTGGCTTTCATGACTCAGTTTCCTAGCAGTGTTAAGAATATTTATGGGGCTGCACATCTTTGTGACAAGAGCCCACCCGCGTTCACCAGCTTTCCAATAAGGACTCCCAATTCTAGCTCTCGAAATGTGGCTTCTCTGTTTTCTCGCTATATAACAGGTTTGCCTCACTCTTGGCTTTCCCCCCACTAGGGTCAGCAAAGAGGTAGACAGATAAGAGTTAACATTTATTCAATCACTTGATGTGGACCACAAAGTACCTATTTGGATCAGGGATTTTCTCACTTTATTTTAGCAAGTAATGAGAACTTCAAAGGCTTCCCATGAAGCAGAATTTTCCAAGCTACTTCAGAAGAATAATTGTTCCCACAATTTCATTGGCATTTAAGATATAAAAACAGTTTATAGGTTAAAACTGGGGAACACAAAGTCTGGAAGACTAGAAAAGTTTCAGCATATATGGGGGGGGCTCTAACTGCTCCTGCAAATGGCAACAATGAATTCAAGACAAACTCTTTTCAAATAAACAGCAACTACAGGGCAAGGGCAGTAGATACTTGAAGGAAAAACCATGAAGCTACTCTTTCTTTACAACTTTTGGTGTGAGGATGGCTAAGTCAGCAGCACATGGAAATAAAATTCTAATAGAGAACCAGACATTTTACTTGACCGAAAACTCATGCAGGCAGTTTGGAGCAAGCATAGCAAGGGAAAGTGATGTGAAGCACAGGGAAATGTGCTCTGAAGAGTAGGAGCCCCAGATGTGTACAGACTTTGCCTGAATTATGCCTGAACTTAGTGTGTATGGAGCAGACTCAGTAAAGTCCAGCTGGGCATAAAAGAAAAAATCTGAGACTCATGAGATGTCCAAGAGGTAGAATTTCTATTAAGAGTCCAACAAAGATAAATGTTTGCTAAATATAATTTATTAAAAATCAATCAACTTCAAAGGAATATAAGAGAATCTAGGACTCTAAACTTCAGCAAAGTCCAAATAAGATAAATGTACCTGGGCATGATATATTCCAGTTACTAAAAACCAAGGATGAAGAAAAACATTTTGGAAAGACAGAAAAATGACACATTATATACACAGCAATTCCAATTCAAGTAAATACTTATGAATTATGAGAGCCAAATATCATACTTTCAAGAAAAGAATTGTCAACCAGAATTCTATATTCAGAAAATACATCTTTCAAGAATAAAAGCAAAGAAATATTTTAGATGAAAGAAAACAAAGAGAAATGATCACTAAAAAGACCTCTAAGAAGAGAAATGTTAAAAGAAATTCCTTCAGGTTAAAAGAAAAAGAGGACCAGTATGAAAGTTGAATGTTCACATGAAAGTGAAGACAGATACAGTAAATACTTGTACAATATCAAATACATTTTTCTACTTCTGGAAGTGGAAGTGTGGCTCAAGTGGTAGGGTGCCAGAAATAACACAAGTCCCTGAGTTCAAAAATAAATATATAGAATTTCTTAAATAAAAAAATTGTAACAATGTCCTCCTGTGATTTAGAATGTATACAGCTTTAACATATGCAGCAACTGCTGTTGAAAGTGGGTTGGAATACATGAAACTTCTATCTTCTAGAAGAAAGGATGCAATAATAACTTTAAGTGAAAATTAAAGTTGTATCTGATAATCTAGGGCAAACACTAAAACATGTAAAAGTGGACAGATAGATTTATATATGAATGTAGATTTATTCATATATAACTATATACTTAACATATATAACACCAGTCTATATCATTCAGAACAAAGAACCAATAATAGCAGAGAAAAAGGAGCGAATTAAAAGACAGTCAAATTTATTCATAAATTCAACCTTTGAATTCAACCCTTGTAGATATTGTCAAAGATTTTAAAAAAGCAGCTCGATGTGGTAGCCACTTTGAAAAGCAATGCAGTTTAAATAATAAAAAAATTAGGTAGGGTTTAAAATGACTGCAGAGAAAAGGAGTGAGTTGGTCAGGAGAAAATGCAGGATGGGTAACAGTGGTTAAAAACAAACGCGCTCATTCTTATGTAACTGTAGCCCCTGCTCATCACCTTTTCAATAAAGATAAAAGAAAACATAAAATAAAGAGTTAAGTTTGTAAGAAAAAAAGGCGTGAGTTGGGCATAGCGTGGTTCCATTACCACACAGCAACAGCTATGCTAACCTTACAGACTAGACTTCAAGACAACGAGCATCACTAAAGATAAGGAAACAAGTCAATAGGCGTGGAGAAGGGATTTATTGGCAGGACACAGTCATCACTGACAAGTAGGAAAAAACTTCAAAATACATAAAGCAAAAATTTAAAGGTGTCACAGATGATTCTTCATCATAGTTGATGATTACTATATTTTTCTCTCAGCAAATAATGTAACCATTTGATGAAATTAAAACCAAGTATCAGTGAAGAAAGAAGTGAAAAGCAACTATCAACCATAGACACAGTGTAGACAGCAGCAGCACACATCCTCAGACACACATCTTTTCAAGGATGTGAAGGGCGCTTGTCACAGTAAGCCAGATGCTGGACCATAAAATGAGTCTTAATATACTCAAAACTCACTGAGATCACCCAGAGGCTGTATTAAACTCGAGCTAATGACAGATATTGCAAGTGTTTTACGTGGAAATACACTGATGCTTACGATTTAAAGTACATGAACAAAATTTGATAGAGTCACGGATGGATAAAAAGATGGATATAGGTGGAAACTTACAAAAAATGAAGATCTAAATATTCATGGTTGAATTTAACTTTGCTATACATTTTAAAAACTGGAAAAAAATGAAGTCATCTTCTTAAATGGAAGAATTCTGAAAATTCTTAGGACACTATTGACTACAGAAATGAGGGCCAACGGCTGCACAGCATTCTCCTAACTTGTATATGTCAAGAGCCACCATCACCCTTTTTTTGTGCCGGTTTTCAGGCTTGAATCAAAGGCCTAGGTACTGTCCTTGAGCTTTTGTGCTTCAGGCTAACATTCCACCACTTGAGCCACAGCTCCACTTCTGGCTTTTTGGTGGTTCCTTGGAGAAAAGCACCTCATAGAGTCTCTTGTCTGGGTTGGCTTTGAACCACAATTCTCAGATTTCAGCCTCCTGAGTAGCTAGGGTTACAGGTGAGAGCCACTGGTGCCTAACCCCACCATCCTCCTTTTTAAAGAAAATCTCAAAGAAATAGAGGCTCAAAGACCTGACTTGTTTAGGCAAGTTTTGGCTTAGAAATACCTAGTATTTGTTCTAATTTCACCAATTCCTCTGCATGGAATTCCTTCATCCTTGCGTGCTCTATTGTGAAATGGAGTTATTGCCTATACTTGAAGATACTGAGAGATGAACAGGACCAGTATGCTGTCTGGGATATAAAGCACTTGATATTTGCTCCTAATGCTATACCAGTGCTGGTTATGAGCATAGGTTGAGGTTGAGGAACAGGAGTAATCATCACCTGGCTGGACGTGTCTGTGGTACACAGGCCAGATACTCTGTGTTAATAACCTTGCATTTGGTTCTGGCTGGCCAAGAAAAGAAAAGCTTGCACATCCTGCATCAGGAAGTAGAAACAAATGTGTAATCAAAGTACAGGCTTTCCATGAGGTTCAATGGCGAGTCCTGGCCTGTTGAGGAAAAATAGAGGGGTGTCATTAATGAAATAGCACAATGGAGAACGACGGAAAGCACTGTATACACCTTCCTTCGATGTGAGTCTTATATCCTGAGGGAGAAAGGGAGAAAGAGAGAGGGAAACAGAGAGAGAGACAGAGAGAGACAGAGATGAGAAAGAGAGATGAAAGACAAGAGAGAAGGAGACAAGAAAGAGAGGCAGGGACTTCCAATTACACCAGCTTGATCCTCTGGCCCCCCGGCTCATAGATGCTCTACTCTATTCCTTATGAGGGGAAACCTGTCAACCCATCTGATCACCAAGATATAAAAAAACACAACAGCAAACCAACACAGAAATCTCTGGTGAGAATGACCAAGGAAAACTAAAACAAAGAAAGTACAGAGGAGAATCTGAAGAGTAAGAAAACCCAGCCTTCCCTTCAATACTAAGGAGGAAAAGGAACATTATGACTAGCTTTTGGCCAATTAACTTTAAAACTTTAGATAAAACTGACAAATTTCCAAGGGACAAAATACAAGTCAGCAGAACTAATTTAAGAAGAAATTTCAAAAGTTAACATATGATTCAATAATCTTATTCCTAAATATTCACCCATGAAAAACAAAAACACATGCATAGAAGATGAAAGGGAGAAGAACCTGTCTACCAAACGATGGGCTGGTGAGATGAGCTACGTCCATTCAACAGGAAAGATGTGTGAACACACACTCCAAGTGATGAACCTAATCATTACCCTGGTAAGAGACCACACATGAGGTCAATCTATGATGACCTCCTACAGGACAGGGGTGGGTGAGGAAAGGAGTACTTCTTAGGTCATTTTTTTTGGGGGGGAGGGGTTTAACATGTTCTAAAACTGATGTGGCCACAGTTGTGTGATTCTGTGAATAAGTCAACAACCACTGAATTATACACTATAAATGAGTGCAGAGTATGACATGTTAATTATATCTCATGAAACTGTCACTGAAAAAGGAATGGAATAACTATGGATCTTGTCCATCAGATGCCATTAACTGCTCCCCTTTGAAAGACACCCAGACTAGACACCACACTCAGCAGAACAAATATCCATCAAATCACCCAGTAAGACAGGAAACCACCCCTAAGAAAGTGTCTATTTCAAGATGGTAGACGTAACAACACCCAACACTGGGCTGCAGAAACAGTGGAAGCAGATGATAAAGGAGCACTGGGCAGGCCAGGATTCCTGTCCCGAGATCCACTTCTCTTCTGTGTAGATACTGACTTCTATTCTCAGTGTGAGGATCAAAAGTGGTAACATGTGGAAATACTTTATCCTCTGCTTTTTTAGGATCAGCATGCAGAGTGGAATCTGGATAAGTCAGGAGCAGAAATCAGCTCCATCAGTCAATTCTTCTCCCCACCGAAAGGAGGCAGTCACTGCAGGTCTTTGTGGCTAGGGAGCTCTAGATTTACGGTGAGGAAACTAGGACCTGCTATAAAATAGACAAGTGACTTCGGATGGCCCAGGACATCTGATTGGCCAGGGTTTAATGAAGCACAAGCAGACACCACATGGCAGCCGCCCTTCCGAGTCCTGGTGATAAAAGCAACAACCCACAAAACTCTAGATGACACAATAGGAGAAGGGAGGGGAGGGGAGGGGAAGGAAGAGAAGGGGAAGGGAGGAGAGAGGAGGGGAGAGGAGGGGAGAAGAGGGGGGAGGGGAGAAAGAGATCAGTCCACTGCGGGGCT
>NW_012267298.1:10580674-10659005 GCF_000151885.1 Dipodomys ordii
AAAAAAAAAACACATGAAGTTCAAGGAGGTGGAAGGAGCCCACCGGAGACAAAGCCTTGGCAGACAGCATTCCTCCTTCTGTTGATAGGCCAGAAGAGGTCAAGTCCCTACTGCCACTTTCTTACCCAGAACCCAGGGCAGTGACGGTGCCTCCGTGAGCTCCCCTTCTTCTCAAGAACTCAGAGGATCAGCCTCATTCCCCACAGAATGCATAGACAGGAAACGGAAGCTCAGGCCCGCTCTGCTGACAGCCAGCAAGGGCAAGCTGCCTTTCCCTCAGAGGGACTGCAGCATGGATCGAAATGACTAGAGCCCCAGTTAGCCTGGCTGAAGTCAACCATCTTTTCCTGTCACCTTAATTTTTAGAACAGTGAAGAAAAAAAAAAAAACACCTCTGTGCTGGGGCTGGGAAGGTGGCTCAGTGGTAGAGCGCTTGCCTTGCATGCATGAGGCCCTGGGTTCGATTCCTCAGCACCACATAAGCAGAAAAAGCCGGAAGTGGCGCTGTGGCTCAAGTGGTAGAGTGCTAACCTTGAGCTGAAGAGCTGAGGGACAGCGCCCAGGCCCTGAGGACCTGGACCAACCCCCCCCCAAAAAAAATCTGTGCTAATAAGATTAAAAATGGTGAGAGAAACAGGAGACAGGTGTGTGGTATCATCACTGCCACCACAATGGCCTCTACACTCCCCGGGCTGTGCACAGTCATCCCATTCTGCTGGTACCACTGGGCTGAGCATCCCAGAGGACAGCAGGCACTCAGCACCACACATGCTGTTTACTTGGGGGCATGAATGTCCCTTTTCTAAGCAATGGACTGAGCCCCAGAGATGATCTACTCAAGACCAAGTTACCAGCAGGGACACAAGTGTAGGACTTGGCTCCTTTCATTGTGTGGTCATCGGCTCCAAGTGTACTCTTTGAGTTTGCATCAAAGGTTTTCCTTATTGCCCAGGCTAGCCTTGAACTTGCGATTCCCCTGCTTCAGTCTTCTAAGTGCTGGGATGACAGGCATGTGCCATCACACCTAGCGATACAGGGTCTTGATGAGACGGAAGAAGGATTCAAAGATGACCTAACGGTCAGAGTGTAAGTACTGACAAGTCAGTTACTTCAGTCAGACTTTTGTCACTACCCAGGACTAACAGTCCAGAGAAGGAAAGGCTAATCCTGACTCCTGGTTTCAGAGGTTTTGGTTCAAGGTTAGTGGGCTTCACTGTGCCCGGGCCTGCGGTGAGGCAGAGCATCATGGGGGAAGAGACTGGGGGAGCAGAGTTGCTCACCTCATGGCAGCCACCTCCAGAGACCTTCCTCCAACTAGGCCCTGGCCCCCGACGGCCCATCCAGCTGTGAAGTCCACTATGGATTCACCCATTGATTAGATCAGAGCCCTTACATCTCCTCTCAGACACCCATCAGCCAGCAGCCAAGCCTTATCAGGGGCTATGTCTTTCCTTCTTCCAAGACAGGGTCTTGCTACTATGTAGCCTAGGGTGGCCTGCCCAGGACAAGATTACAAGTGTAATCACTGCTCCCTCAGACTAGCAACCAAAACTCACTCAATCCTTATAGCCTTGCAGCAAGTGAGCACACAGCACCATCCCATGTCTACAAGGCTCAGCGGGAGGGGGATTCACGTGGCCATCATGTTAGCCCAAACAGGTATCTCAATGAAAGACAAACTTTCTCTTCTAATTTCCTCTTTCTAGGGAGTTAGAGGAGAAAAAAGAACCATCTCTCTAGGCTGACGATATGAGATAACAACTTGTTTTATCTTCACAATTTACAAGCCTACCACGTTCAGACTCAAAAGCTCTGCTTTTCTCCTCTGCATACCATGGCTAATGCTCCAATCTCTGCTTCCTTAGGATTGGAACCATGGCAGGCCGGACCACAATGCCAGGCACTGTGCAGGGAATGGGCTTCTATACCCAGTGTCTCATTTAATCTTTCCAATAGTTCCAGAAGGCTGTTCTTTTTCTTATTATTACTTTGAATCAGGCTCTGAGAATTTAAAACTGACTTGCCTAAACTGAAGCATGAAACAAGTGATTAAAAAACAGAAACAGGCTGAGAAGCTGGGCCTGACTGCAGGTCCACTGCAAATTCTCTGGACTCTTAGGAAAGAACAAAGCTGAATGCGCCAAATGGGCCCTGAGAGGACCCGCCTTGGTGGGAGTGCAGCCTCTCCATGACCACCACTTCCCTAGGAGCAGGCAACAAAGGCCCAACAAAGAGGGAGCAAGGTGCCAGGAAAACAGAACAAGAAAGAAAAAAAGACTGCAAATGAAGATTCTGGGGTGCCTGTGCTTAAGAACAAGAAACAAGAGGGGGCCTGGCAGTGGCCAAAGAAGGCAGCTGAAGCAGATGGCAGCTATCAGGACAGCAGGGCCATGGTGGACAGAGTACTTCCTGTGTGCCACATGCGGTACTAATGCACTAAACTCAGTCTAACTGGATGTCACAACGGCCCTAAACATATTCTATTATTGGCCTGCTTTACAGATGGGGAGCGGAAAGGTTAAGGGTAGTCCCTTCCCAAGTCGCATGCTCGGCAGTGGAGAAACTGGCTTGAACCCACGCGGTGGCACCCCAGAGCCACAGCTAGAGACATGTGAAACTGTCTGCCATGAGATACAGGAGATGATGACCAATGCCTGGAGCTACGGGGCAGGTGCTGGCACACATGGAGTCCACTTGGACTCTGCCTACCTTGCACCATGACCCAAGAATGAACTCAGAACAGACCACTGATCCACATGGAAGACCTAAAACTACCAAACTTGCAGAGGTGAACACAAAAGAACATTTGGGGGTTTTGGGTTAAGCAAGGATTTCTTAGGAGCCATACAAATGCATGACTCATAAAGAATATCCTTTACTCCATTGACCAAAACTGTCTGCTCTTTGAACAGCACTGTGAAAACAAACCATACCAGACCCAAATACTTGTAGATCATTATACTTGGTCAGTAACTTGTACCTAGAAAATGTAAAGGTGTTAAAATTCAATAGTCACAAAACAACACACCTTAAAGATAAATAAGGCATACATACCCCAAAACATTTACAGATCAATACAAGAAAAGGTAGCCATCAGTATCTAGAAAATTTCATTTAGAATCCATAATCGTGGGCCACTGTACACTGGTAGGGTGGCATCAATGAGAAGGACTGGCCTTGGCATTGCAAGTGTGGCAAGAACACTGATGCACTCAACAACGTGGGTAAACTGCACAGGATGCTGAGGGAGGGGAGAGTATGTGGGATTTGACCCACCCTAAAAAAATGCAAGCTTGTCTCCAACAATGGGAATGGGTCAGTCATAGGTAGGAGGGAACAGAGGAAACTAGTGTGCTCCAGGTAGTGCAGATCTTGATTGTGCATCAATGTCTCAGGTATAACCATATGCCCAAACTGACCATACTGCACACTTGTATTTATGTGCTATTTATTATGAGTCAATTATACCTCAATAAAGTTGCCACAAAGGACTAAGTATTTGGCATCCTCCCAAAATGCATATGCTACAGCTCTCACTCCTGATCTGAGAATACTTAGAGACAAGGTCCTTGGAGGAAGTCAGGAGGGCCTCCTTGGAAGGATTAATATCCACTTGCTAACAGAGAGGAAGGGCCGTGCAAGGTCACAGCCAGAAGGTGGCCATTCCTAAGAGAGGAGTAGGGTCCTCATCAGACATGCTGAGCTAAGGAAAATAAACGTCTGTGGCTAAAACCACCCTGTCTCTGGTATTTCGTTACAGACACCTGAGCAGACTAAGCCAGACGTTGGAAATCAACGCAGCTCATACTAAATCATCCAAATGGCCCTGCAGTGAGAGGAAATAGCTGTGCCATCTCAGGATCTGGACTGGCACTTGCACCTGGAATCAGGCATCTGCTGCCACCACCATCCAACAGCAAAATAACTCCTTGACTCACAAGTAACATCATGGTTTGCCAACAAAGGTTTTGCCCTAGCTCAAATAAAGACAAATGTCAGGAGAATAGATCAGTTCTGTCTCGATGAGCACTCAGACATGCTAAAGTGAAAGGACTGACTGTGGTATCATACAATGTTCACGAGTCTACTAGCAATTTGGTTCCACCAAAACATCTTATGTGGTCAATCTGATCATTTTATATATACTGGTTTTATGATTTCGTATGTATGTAATTTGGAAAACTGTTCTTACAAACATAAATGCCATCAGTATAAGGACTCTACACGAATTCTCTGTGAGTGCAGTTAAGTCGTGGTATTACAGTAGAAACACTAGAGATCAAACACCTTGGTTCTTACAAAAGTGATGCGATTTCCAAATGTGTCACAGAAGATGTGGCCACCCTCTCAGCAGGTAATCCCCAAGCAGATATTCGGGACTAATCAGAGGAAAGGATGTCTTCCATCAGCTAGGGCCCTCCCCTTGGCGCCTCTGGCCCAAAGGCTATGTACTCTTGCAGGGTCAGAGGCTCTCTGCAGGGCAGAGGAGGATGGATGATGCCTGGCTGGCAAGAGGGCTGGCAGCAAGGTGATGCAGGGCCAGTGCAGTAGGAACCGGCCCGACGTCACCTGGGAGAGCTGAGGGGCACAGATGGAGAGGGCTACCGACTTTGAAAGACGATGGCATCAAGAAACCATTGCTCAGAGACGGCCAGCTTACATTGCACACAGGATACCGCACGCTTGGAAAGCACAGTTTATCTTGGAATATTCCTAAGTCAGAAGATTCCCTTAGAGGAGCTAAAAATAGCTGGCACAGTTCTGATTAGTCCCAACAGCAACAACTAACTTTGTCCACAGAAACTTGGGTCAGCCCAGCTGAGAGAGTTGCCATGGAAACAGCACTGGGTGGAAGGCGCCATGAGCAAGGACATGTGGCGGTATCTGCCTATGTGGCCTCTTGGGACTGTGACAGCCTAAGGGAGTCAGCTGCAACACTGGAGAACGGGGAAGGGAAGGCTTAGGACTGTACCTGAAAATGGCACCTCCAAAAACCTGTCTTTGGTGGACAGCAAGCAACCTTCTTGCAGGTGACTTAGTCCTTTTTTCAAGTGAGTATGGGTATGTTGAAACAAACAAACAGCTGCCTCTCATTTGTCCCTTCCAGAGTTCTGTGGTTCAGTCCAATCAGGCTGTTTTCTCTCCCAAACCTAGGGTTGCTGTTCTCCATGAGAACATCCCTGCTGCCTGCTGCCGTAGGGGAATGGGAGGGAACACGCAGAATGTCTGGCACAGTTACCAACACTAGAACACGTGAGCCGCCCTGGAAGGGGTTCATGAACTCCTGCATGCACACACCAGACACTCACAATGGAAGAGGCCCAGGCATGGCCTGACACGGCCACGTCTCGCTCTCTGAGGACATTTCCTTCACTGACACTTAAGGAACTTGTCTCTTGCCTGTGCCTATTAGCATTACCATCCTCACGGAGACAAGTGAGCCTTACTAATTCTATAACAGCACAACTTCTTGATAGCTGCACAATGGTAAATCATACAAAGGTGCCATAATTTATTCACCATGCACCACTGTCGGATAGTTTGGTTCTTTCCATTTTTTCTACATTGTATATAACACAGAAACAAGCAACTTGGTATTATGGACTGATGCTGAGGTTTAGAATTCTTAATGATGCCTTCCCAGGAGACTCTCTGTGGCTCCAAGCCTTCAAGGCTGCTTCAGGTGTCATGATGTGGTCTGGCAGAGGCGCCCAGTGTGCTTCTCCACACAGGGACTAAGCATCCATGCAGAACAACTAAAGGGAAAGGGGCCTCGGGCCACATGACCCGAGGCACCATAGGAGGGTGCCCCATGGGGCACCCCAGAAACCAAGAAAACAATGGAGAATGGGGGGAAAAAACCAAACAAGCCCTGACTAATATCCTCAAGAAGCTGCCTTCTTGAGGCTCCATACCCGCTGAGAGGCAACACTAGGTGTGTGAGGGTGAAGCAAGTGTCTGGGCTCCGCGGCCCGTGAGGCCCTGGGCCGGAAGCATTTGTAGACCTGTGATCCCAGGACAATCGTGGCCACACTGCAGTAGTCCTCAGGAAAACCTCCAGTGCCAGCCTGGGGTGCGTGTGCTCCTCCCCACGAGCCTGCAGGACCCTCCACTGCGCCTCTGTCCTCCTCTGGGCACCTCTTGCCTGACATGCTGCCCTTGGCCTGGGTGAGTCCACAACAATGAAAGCCTTGGGGAGCAGATATCCAGCTCCTGCGGAACCCCTAGCAGTCAAAAAGCTGCCATGTCAGTTCAGGGAGTCCTGCTGAAGGACTGGGTGGTGATCAAACAATCAAGGGTTAACAGAGCACACTGCTTACCTTCCTTAGCCCTCCACCATCCCCTGGGAGCCCGGGGTGAAGGCTACCACGGCAAGGGCTAGCCACACTTGTTCTACATGCCCGGCACAGTACACAGCTGATAGGCATGACTGCACTTAGTGAGACA
The DNA here is from genome assembly GCF_000151885.1 of Dipodomys ordii. NCBI lineage: Eukaryota > Metazoa > Chordata > Mammalia > Rodentia > Heteromyidae > Dipodomys > Dipodomys ordii. The sequence continues at coordinate 10,587,122 of NW_012267298.1, forward strand.
GTCCTCAAGGTGAGCCCAAGACCCACTGGGACCCAGAAAACACACCATTTTAATCTAGCATATTGAACATTAAACCTACTCCACAAACTTTCAAGTACAGGCTGAGCAACTGTGGGTGATCACAATGGCAGCTGAGGTACAGTAGAAACTAGGAAGAGCTTTGCTTTTGGTGCCGGCAGACCTGGGCTTGAGTTGAGAGCAGCCATGGGATGTGCAAAGGGCCTGATGGACACAAGCTCCCGCATCTCCAGTTGCAGAGTGGGATATAACACCACCATCATGAGGCCACGGGGAAAACTCAGGACAATTGTTGGGAGAACCGAGGGTGGAGGGGCTCCGGGCCACGCAGGCAGTGGGCGAGCCACATGTCCAACCTGTGGCTGTGAGTGCTCCCTTCACGCCTCCAAAGCTAACTACTGAACAGAGCCCTCGGGACTGGGAGTCTGCATCAAATACAGGCCAGGGATGGCAAAAGGAGCTTGCTCTCAGCTTCTTCTCCAGTCTGAACCTTAAGCTCTGGACAAGAGAAGGTTGAAGAGCTGGGAGCTCAGAACAAAGGTCTACACATGAACATGAGAATAGCCCATACTCCAGAACCCATTTGGTACTAAGGGATTATCCACCCTCTACTCCAGATCAGTGGCTATGAAGTACAGGGAAGGCTGGGCACAGTTATTCATGCTTGGAAAATGAGCAATGGTAGTTGAGAGCCCAGGGAGGGAGTCGAGCAGAACAGCCGTCACCTAGTCCCTCCTAGGTGCCATCTGCCAGACTGCACACAATCGGACTCCTAATATAAGAGTGCTCTACTGCCACAAATAAAAATGACCACAAGCCTATGGGTCACTTTGTTGTTTGGTCCTTGGGAGGTCATTCTACTAAGGGACAGAAGGAGCCTCAGGATCTGGGAGGCCATTTGCACCATGGAGCCATCACCATCCTGGGCTGCAGGCCTACCTAATACACCCAAACCTCTGCTTGAGTCTGCATCTCTACTCCAGTCTGACCCTACTGCCGTTCTTCCCCTTAGATAGGATCCTCTGGTCAGAGGACCCACCTCGATATTTCAGGGTTCTCTCCCATCATGAGGTGCTTCACGTAATCACTTCTGCTGGAAGTGTCATGTGCATGGAGCTCAGGTGTGCACATCTTGGGAGCTGGGTGTCATTATTCTGCTTCCCACACTCATTAATCACTTACCAAGATATGGACCAGTGGAGAGGAGACATGAGGTAGTCGGGGAGAAGGAAGGACATGGAAAGACAAAGGACTCACAGACAAAAAAGGAGGCTACAGGAATCAATTCATCTCAAACTCTTCAGGTAAACTAGACAGCCAGGACTCAGCCCCTTGCTGAGAACCCCGGGCCTTGGGGAAGAAGAAATTACCTCTACCAAGATCCAGTCTGGACTCTTCCAGCCATGGCTCTAAGGTCTTGAAGACACCACTTTGCCTTCCCAAAGCCTAGGCCTCATCTGGAAAACAGGAGATGGGGGCTTTGGGTGGCCAGAGACCGGTCCCAACTGCAGGTTTCTAAGTTCAATGGGATCTTCAGAGACAGTTTTCAGAAAAACAATTCCAAATGTTCTAAAGTGCATTGTCAACACAATCCAAGAATAGTTATTTGAGAAAACATTAGGAAATGAAATAGAGCAAAAACATGGCCAGACTGTAACTTCATGTACACAGCAAATTTGGGGGAAAACCAATGTTTGATGGAGGCTAGAGTTTTAATTTCCCTAAAATACTATCAACATTTCTACCCAGAACTCTGACCTCAGTACTATTAATATATACACTCAAGAAGATTAGTCAATGAAACAGGAGGAGAAGATTGTCCACAAAATGAGCCAAACAGCCACTAATTTATTCCACGGTGCGGCTGACGCAGGGTTTGCAGGGTGGGGAGAGCTGGCTGGCCTGGCTCTTGGAGCTGAGTCACCCTCTGTAGCTTGCCTGTGATGTTCCCCTTGCACGGGGTCCTTGGGGAAGCACCCACCTCCTTCAATACCACTGCTACCCACAAGGCAAAGAAGGCAACTCAGCCACCTGCAGACCTCTGCCTGAGGCCTGGAGCACTCACCCATTTAGAAATGACTGCTCAAAGGAAATCTAGCACAGAGAACATTCCCGTGCATTCTACGCTGTGCCCTAAGGCCTACTTCTAGTCTCAGAGATACAAACCCTGAGCCTGCAGCCCTTGAAAGCTCACCTTTTGTCCAAATAACCCACTCCCCTCGGCACCACAGAGGTCCCGGTTCACGGACCCCTTTGCAGCCGTGGCCTTCACGCCCAGAGTCTGAAGACCCTCAGTGCCCACCACTGCACAGCTGCAGTGGCAAGTGGTCCCGGGCTCCATCTCACTGAAAATCAGGCATTCATGAATTTTTAGTAGTCAAGAAAATTGATCAAGAACCAAGAATAGAAGTTTCTGAGGCAAAGCAGCTGAGAGCCCAGGACGGACGTGGCTAACCAAGATTTCCCTATCCAGCTGCCCATTACCCTCATCAGCGGTGACCTCTGCTTCCTGCTCCAGACACCTTCCAAACACAAGGTGCTAACACAAACAGCACAATTACTTTCAAACACTAAAGAACCACCAGGGAAGAGAGGAGCGGAGTAGGCCGTGCGTACAAAACAGGATGACTAATTGGAGATGAAAGGATTTCCTTTAGCCTAATCACGAACGAATAGCAGAGAAAGGAGCAGCGCAGGCCCACGCCTCCCAGCCAGGGCTACTTACATTCTGAGCCTTCTGAGTGACAAAGTTCTTAGTCCTATCAGTTTTGAAAAGAAACCACCTTCTAAGAAGCCAGGGGATAGTGGCTGGGAGGGCTTCCTCCCGGCCACGGCCTTAGCAAGGGTTCAAGAACAGGAGGAGGAGGCTGGCGGGATGGCTTCTCACTGCGACTAGCAGTAGGAACCTTTCTTCTCCCAAGGGCCATGCATATTTATACCATCATTTGAGGCCATACAGAATTATCAACATAGGCACACAGACCTTGGGCAGTCAATGGGAAGCACGATGTGTCTGTCCTATCAGATACCACATGTTTCCACAGCCCTTGTAAGTCCCAAGGTCCAGAGGTTCCCCACCTTTTCGAAGGCAGCTGGACAAATGGTAAGGTCATGTCATGTGACCCCGCCACAGGAGATGCCCCATGCTCTGTTCACAAATATTAGCTCACCAGGTTCCTGGGCAGCACGGTGGGAGACACAGGCCACCACTGGGCCCACTTGCTCCTCAGGCTGACTGGGACTGGTGCTCCGCTGGATGGCTGCACCTTCTCCTCCACGCCTCTCGGCCCTGCCCTCTGCTCCCACCGGCCGTAACGGCTCCTGCAGGAGCGGGGCATCTGTGCAGTGCGGCCTGCAGGTACACGCAGGCTCTTACAGACTGTCTCTCTGTATCCAGCATGGGTTTTTCATTCAAATGAATCTTGATGTGTTTGTTCATAAAGCAAGTGTGAATTTTCCTCTCTGGTTGCAGGAGCACAGGTCTGACACAAGCTGCACAGTGGTGAGGGTCAGTCCCTCTCCAGTTCCACTACCACATCTGCCGGAGAGCACATGCTGGGCTATGGTTTCACACCATCCCCGGCCAGTAGAGTACATTAGGTGCTCAATAAACTCCCACGCGAGTATCATGTGCCTTGTTTACCTGTGAGCAGAGGTGTACACAAACTCACAGGACAGCAGGAGTCCCAAATCATGTCTGTAAGACTGTCTCAAAGCTATGTCTGACATGCTGTAGGCACATAACAGGTGCTCCATACGGGTCTTATGAATGAATACAGGATGTTCAAAAGAACACAGTGCCCATGAGTAATGTAACATGTCAATACAGGCTAAGGAAAAAGCATGCATCCTTTCAAGATGGAAAAAAGACCCCACCAAGTTATGAGAAGAATGGTAGTTCGGCTTGGCTTTGCATGCACAGTAAGTGAAACGGACTGCGTTACTATTCCAAGTCTTAAACGCCCTTTCCTACGAGGTCAACCCTTCCCTGCCCCCTTGCTTGCAGGCTGCCCTGTGACTTGTTTTCACCCACAGAACATCCCTGAAGTGACACAAACCACTCTAGGCAGCAGTTCTTCCTCTCTCTTCTTCCTCTACCATAGACCCGCCCATTTCAGAGACATGGGCACAGAATGAAAGCAGACACAACAGGCCTCCAGCTGTCTTGTTGCTCTAAGTCACTAAGATGCCAGGCCATTTGTTCCTGCAGAGTGACCCATTCTAACATGGAGGATACAGGAGGCAATTCTGGTTCTTTCCATTCCCTCCCTGCAAGATGCAAGGCTGGGTACCAGCAGAGATGAGAAAGACAGGGTCTAAGCCAAAGGTGGCTCCTAGAAAGACAGATGCCCACATACATGCCAACATGAACGCATGAGATGTGTAGGGAAGATGTGTAGACAAGGTGGCACCGAAGCACACAATGGCAGGGCAGTGGGGAGGCCTGAGGGGCTCAGTGGCAGGAGGTGGTGAGTGAAGGGGTGTGGGCGGGGCATCAGTAAGCGCCCTTCCAGCCGCTTGGCTGCACCACGGCTTCTTTTTCCTTGGCGATGCACAGTAACCGGAAATCGTGGTGGGAGACATTGTTCTTAAACAAGCAGGCACTGTGTTGGGGCTGTTTAAAAAGCATAGTGATGCTTGTACATGCTCTTTTAAAATGCAATAGGCGGACACCTGCAGCCTGTGCCCAAGGCGGCCTAGGTGTTTCCTTGGAGTGTGTTTCTAGGTCCCTAAACCCAGGGAATAGCCAACTGCCCAGCATTCCTCCACAGGACTGGGAGCCTGCTCTGCCTCTCATCCTCCAAGGGCCCAAGGGCTCCCAGAAACAAGACAATCCTGAAATCCCACAGGAGAACAAGCCAAGCCAGGAGGCCTCACTGGACCATTGGGCCCCCCCAGCCTGGCCTTGCGCTGCTGGCGGGCACCTGCTGTGTGCCTTCTGTTGTTCTTCCTTACAGTAGATGCCATCTACTCCCATGACCCTTGTCTAAAGGGTGCTTCCATTTCTCCTCTTTAGAATGACAGGTTACTGACCCGAGGAGCATTCCAGGTACTTCAAGGAAAGACAAGTGACTACGGCTCATGGGCCAGTGACTGAATTCTGCCACCGTGCCAGGCACACAGAACTGTTCTCTAGCCCACCCCACCCTACCCGCAGCCCAGCCAGGCCAGCTCTGCCCCATCCCCACTTTACAGTGCCAGCGCTGAGCTCTGCGAGGTCAGAAGCCTGCCCGTACTGCACAAGATGCACCCTCCATGGGGAGAGGCCTCCAGCTTCTGCTCCGGAGCCCCGGGCTCGTGTTCACTCGGCAATGTCTCATGAACTGCATATCAGACAGACCCAAGGCGCCAGGGCAGCCATATTCAATGACAGAATTCACAATTTTTTTTGCACATGTACAAGTGTATACAAACACTCACACATCTCTGCACACACACATGCAGACAGCACAAGTACCATCCACGTCTAGTGGAGCAGCTCCCAAACTGGACAAAGATCACTGAGAAGAAGGCCCGGTAGACACGCCTGGAGAGTCAGCAGCATGGCGAGGGGGGAGGCAGAGGCGCAGAGGCACACTTGGCCCCCCAGGGATTGTGGGTGTACCCGTCCCTCCCAACAAGGCCTGTTTTGTTCTGCTCTGGGCTTCTCTGGGGGTATACCCTCCCACAAGGCTCCCCTTGTCCTAGATTGTGGGTGTCGGGCACAGAGCTCGCTTCACACTGGGGACGAGGCAGTGCACAAGCGTGACAGAGCCGGTGTCTTAGCCGGCATCTCACTCAGCGGCTGTCAGGCACATCTCTTCATGTCATCAAGCCTCAGTTTCTTTATTGCCAAGCAGGGGTGACACGGCAAGGGTGGCGGAGGCGGTAAGATGAATGTGAGGACGTCCTGCGGAGGCGAGCATGCTGTCAGCAAACGGTTGGTGCAGAAAGCCATGGGACGTGCCTCCTCCCAGGCCAGAGGCGCTAGATGTCAAGCTCGGACGCGGCTGGCTTTGCTGTGTCTACCTTGGGTGGGATCCAATGGCTAATAGGTCTTCCGAGTTAATGTAACTTCTCAGAGACGTTCCCGAACCAACACAAATTAAATGACTCCATTATGTCAGCCTCATTTCACTTTGGTTTTGCCGCCAACAGTTCTAATCGGCAAGCACTCGGCTCTGTGACACTGGCCTTGTTAGCCAAGTTCCTCGCCAGTGTTTCGGCACTGAAGTATTTCTTTCATTGTGTGACAAATGTGGTGTGAGCCACCATCCAAGGAGGGACACAGGAATTTTTCTGGGCCATAAACAGTCTGCTGATCAACAGCAGCGTGCCCTCTACAAGATGCAGACCCCCAGGGAAGCAAGGCCTTAAAGTGCTACAACTGCCTTGTATTCTGCAGGCCCACACAGGCCCTGGCCTGGGAACAATGTGTCCAAGTTCAGGCTGTCCGCACAGGGAGATCTGAGGAGCGCTCTTTCTCCTCTTGTGCACAATAGAAGGTAGTGCCCAGAGCCCATACCAAAAGCTTGGAGGAGAAAGGCAGGCAAGGCAGTGCTGGGCACTGGTACTTTGTTCACAGCCCATGGCACGGATCTGAAGACAGCAAGCCCCACACGGCCTCGAAGCAGCAGTGTGCAGGAGACCCTGGCTCTGGCCAAAGATCTGCGTAAGAGAAGACCAAGAGTGAGAGGAGGCCGGGCCCACTCTGGGGGGCCTTGCCCAGGGCCACGGCACACAGGAGCTGCGGTGCACCAGCTGCCTGGGTACCAAGATGCAAAATGCTACCTCTGGACAGTCCACGTAGACAAAGGAGCCTGAGGCCAGGCAGCCTCCGACACAGCTGCCAGCCAACATGTGAGGAGGAATGCAGGCCACTTGCAACGTATGTACACAAGATATAACTTGTGCTACTATAGGCCTCGGACCTGGCTATGACTCAGCCCAAAGCAGCTTAAGTCACTGAGACCACAGACACTGCATTTCTCTCGAGAGCTCAGCCAACACACAGAATTTGAGGGCAACCTACTCAGGAAACAGAAAGAATGACAACTTCAGACTCCAGAGAATTTCTCAGAACCAAGTGCAAGATGCAGAACAAATTGAATTTTTCCCACTGCCAAAATGCCTAAAAGGGGAAGTGGAGGGCGGTGATGAGGTCTCCTACCAAAGCCTCGGGGGCGTGGCACTGAGCGAGGGGGCGTGGCACTGAGCGAGGGGGCGTGGCACTGAGCGAGGGGGCGTGGCACTGAGCGAGGGAGTGCGGCCCACGATGCCATGCGAAGGACGCACCTAACCCTACAGCCAAGAGCCCGCTGGCCTTCAGGCCTCTCGGGGGAGCCAGCAGTTTCTGGGGAGACCCATACTGCTCAGTAACCTTCACTGAGATCTGCTCCTCAGCCTGGAGGCGCCTCTGTGCTCCCACCACCCTTCCCACCTTTCTGCCTACTGTCCTCCACCCATCGGATTCCCCCATCCTCCCCAGAGTCCTCCCCCGCCCCGCCCTCCCCATGTCCTCCCCAGCCCTTGTTGACCTCCATGCACCTGTGGGAAGTGCTGAGAAATAAACGGTGGCAGCAGAACCATCACACCCAGCGCTGAGACATGGAGCCACTCCGGGCGTGTCTGGGCCACCCAAGCCAGCCACGGGCCCACAGCGGAAGGTGAGACAAGGAGGGGAGCTGGAGTCACTCAGATCGGTGTTACAGGGGGAAGCTGGGTGGGGAATGGGGGAAGGAAGAGCCTGGGTTCCCAGCTCAGGCCAGCTTAAAAGTGGGTGGTGTGGTGAGGCGGACAAGCTGCAGAGGTAGGTGCTACAAAACGGAAATGGTGTCTAGAAGTCCCAGAATTTCAAGGGCTCTGGTGTGAGTCCCCCTGGAAGTCAGGAACACTGAGGCAGTGTCTCCTGGCCGGCTCTGCTTGAATCACCTATCTGCAGATGACCAAGCGCCAAGCACCGAGACAGAGGCTTCCTTGGCAACACACCCCCAAACCCACAATAAAATCCAGTGGGAGGGAGGATGCAGTGGCTCCCACGTGTTAAACAGCTACTTAGGAGGCAGAAATAGGAAGATGGTAGTTTGAGGCCAGCCGGAACCAAAAAAATGTTAATAATTAGCACAAACTATGGCATTGTCTAATCCTAGGTATATGAGAGGAGCAGCTAGGTGGACTGAGGACCAAGGCTAAGCCTGGGTAATGAGTTCAAGACTCTAAAGCAAAAATCATGCTAAAAGGACTAGAACGGGGCACCAAAGGTAGCTTGCCCACCTAGCAAGCACAAGGCCTATGGAAAACCCCAGTACCACCCAACCCCCAAATAATGAACCAACCCCACGCAACGAACTCACTGTTCCTCCCCAGATCTAGAGACCTGTCACACCTGCCGTCCACGCTCTCCAATGGAACTTGATACCATGCCCAGCCCCCAGCAGCCCCCTCTGGTCATCTTCCTCCTGCTCAGACAGTCCTGGTCCACCCTCATCTTCCTCCCCCTCCCCTGAGGTCCGTGTCAGTGGCCCTTGCTTCTAAAAGTCTTCAGAAATAACCATGGCACTCAGGGCCATCAGAGACAGTAATTTCAGACAAAAGTATAAAGCAGCCAGGGGTAAGAGGACGGTCCTTGTAGCCTACAGAGCTGGAACAAATGGACAGCCACCTCCAACAAAACCTGAGCCTTTGCTTTACATCATACCCAAAATAACCAGCTCAGAACGGATTAGAGAAACCCATAAAACTCACAGAAGAGAACACAGGAGAAAACATGTCTGACCTTTGATTATGCAAAGGTTTCTTGGATATGACACCAAAAGCTCAATTTATGGAGAAAAACACTGACAAATTGGACTTCTCAACCATGAAGGAAATAAAAGGGCAAATCACAAATCACAGCCTGGGAAAATATTTGCACATCACATTTTGGACAAAGGGCTGGCACCTACAAATACGTACTTGTATCACCCAAGACCGCTCCCAAGCCAGGGAAAAGGGGAGAAGGGACCCGCAATAATACTGCTCCCATCAAAGGTCAGCACTGGCGGCCCGGCACCCCAGAGGCCACTCAGTCATCCGGCGACGCAGGAGACTAGCAGCACACTCCTGTAGGATGGACCCCGAACTCAGATGACGAAGCCTTTTCAGAGTCTCATTAAGAACACCAGGGCCAATAAATAAGTGGGCTAAAGACTTAAAGAGAAACTTCTCTGAAAAGGAAAGAAGGATGGCCAATAGATACATGAAAAAATGCTCAACCTCCCTAGCTATAAAAGAAATGCAAATCAAAACAACATTGAGATACCACCTCACCCCAGTTAGAATGCCTATAATTAAGAACTCTAATAACAACAGATGCTGGAGGGGATGTGGTCAAAAGGGAATCCTACTGCATTGTTGGTGGGAGTGTAAACTTGTTCAACCACTTTGGAAAGTAGTATGGAGGTTCCTCAAAAGACTCCACATAGAGTCTATGACCCAGCAATCCCACTTTTGGGCATTGACCCAAATGTTCACAAACAAGACCATACTAAAGCTACCAGCGCGACTATGTTTATTGCAGCATTATTTACCATAGCTAAGATATGGAACCAACCCAGATGCCCCTCAGTAGATGAATGGATCAAGAAAATGTGGTATATATACACAATGGAATTCTATGCCTCCATCAGAAAGAATGACATTGCCCCACTTGTTAGGAAATGGAAAGGTGTGGAAAAAATTATATTAAGTGAAGTAAGCCAGGCCCAAAGAAACATAGGTCCCATAGTTTCCCTTATTTGCAATAACTAGTATATGTCTGAGTCAAGCAGAAAAGGTCAGACAAGTTGATGTTAAGGGAATGAACCCCAAAATAAGTATTCAAATGTTTTTTTTTTCTTTCATGCGATTGTTTCTAACATATTTATATTTCTTTGTTGCTTTGTATGTCCCTCCCCCACAGTATAACCCTTGTTTTCACTGTATTTGATGTTGATATAATTTGTGGAGGGGAAGGGAAAAAACAAATTGTTTAAATAGGGATACAAGTGGACCCATCGCAACAATGAGATGTACAAGACTTTATGTCGAAAAACGAACTTTACAACTTTGGGGGGGGTGGTTGGAAGGGGAAACAAAGGAGGAGGCAACAATGCTTGATAAGAAATGTACTCATTACCTTGCCCATGTAATTATAACCCCTCTGTACAGTATGTTCACAATAAAAAAAAAGGACACCAGGGCCCCCCCAGCCTCTTCTGCCTCCCACAGAGCCCTGGCCACTTACGCCCCGTCTCTGAGCCCTGAGGGGCAAGGCCCATGCTCAGTTCTTGGTTCCCCAAGAGGAGTGGTGAAAAGGAGACAAGGACAAAGTGCCACGGGCCAAGTGTCAGTAGCTCAGGCCCAAGCTGGCGGCGTAATCCAGCAACTCACCCATCCCTAGGCTCCTGTGAGCTGATAACCCCAAAAGTCACCAGCCCAGGTTGCTACTAGTGGAGGTACCCATGGGTGCTGCTCAAGCCCTCCCCCAGCCCTGAGGACAGGATGGTGGGGAGCTAGGGGGCTCAGTGGCCACAGCCAGCCCCACTGGGGAGTCCCAGAGCCACCTTCTGCTGTAGGGCAGCGTCTTCACCCAGGATGCTGGCAGATTTCCAAGTCCTGCCAGCCCCTGAGAGCCCTAAGGAGGACAGCACTGCCCCGCCACCATGGAGGAACCCCAATGTGTCCCAGGAATCTGCCAGGCTAGAACAATAGTGACTTTTCCATGTCTGAGAAGACACACACACACACACACACACACACACACACACACACACACACACACACACTGGAGCAAGGCTCCCATGCAGCGTGTCTGGGGCGGTGAGAAGACACCAGGGAAGCAAGCACGCAGCACCAGAGAAGCAGCTCTGGGAGAGTCCCTGGCTGTCACTCAGCACCCAGCTGCTACCACTGCCTCAGCAAGGGATAAAGAAGTGGAGAGAAGTCAGAGAAGCAACCCCACAGGCATGCAACCCGCCAGCCTCCCAGCTGCAGATTACTCCATAAAAACATGCAATGAAGAGGTGATGGGAAAACCCACAGACTAAAACTAGATTCAGGAGATATCAGCTACTTACATTTTAATTCAAACAAAACTACTCAGGAGGCTGAGATCTACCTGGAGGATTATGTTTTGAAGCTAGCCCAGGCAGAAAAGGTTGCTAGATTCCATCTCTAACAGCAGAAGCCGGACTGACGTTGGGGATCAAATGGTTAAGCATTTGCCATAAGCAAGTTGAGCAAAGAGCCAAGCAAGCTAAGTAAGTGCCATGCAAGGCCCTAAGTTCAAACCCCAGCATAGCCAAAACAACAACAATAACAACAGGAGAGCGAGGCCATTGGAGATTTAAGCAGCAACTACACATTTGATGATAATGATGTTAATTTTAAAGCTTAATGTGGTGCTGTGTTTATTTAAGAGTCTTGGCACTGAATATGAAAATACTTACAGATAAAGTACTATGACTTTTTAGATTTGCTTCAAAATAATAGAGGACGTGGGGGGGGGGGTGCAGAGGAGGACGCGACTCCCGGCTGTGATTTACCACTTGCAGAGGCGACAAGTATACCAGGGTCCAAGATGCCATTTTGGCACCTTTTGTACATACTTGACATCTCTGTAATAAGGTTTCAGGAAAAAGAATGCATAGCAATGGTGTGTGTGCGTGTGTGTGTGCATGCGTGTGTGCGTACACACACGTGTGCACACTGTGCTGCCTTCACTGTGGCACCTTCAAGGAAGCTGTGCAGCCCCAAAGCAGGCTTGGCTAGACTCATATTCTCCACTGGACAGACATGGGGCTGAATTCCAGAAAGGCTGAAGGACAGTTAAGGTCATGACCAAGAACCAGTAGAGCTGCAGCTGCCACCTACTTCAGCCTAGTCTACAAGACGAGATGAGTGTGGGCAGAGACACTGCTGACCAGAGGGGGTTGGCTGGGCTTCCTGGGGAGTGGGGTAGGGGCCAGACCCCAACCCCTAGGAAGAGGAGGAGCAGTGCTGTGGCTGAGGGTTCGGCAGTACACCCTGACTGGAATGGAACTCTCCAGCAGCATGAGATTGGGGCCAGTATTTGTTATCTCTTTGGAGGCCTGCGGCCCACTGCCCTCCCCTGCAGACCCTCCTGCCAGACTGTACAGCTAAGGCTCGGCAGACCCAAGTCTCCCAGGAGGAGGGAGCCCTGCCCAGGGTCAGCACTGCAGCAGAGCTGCGCCAGCTCACCACCAAACCTTCCCGTCACCACCAAGTGCTGGACCAGATAGCGAGTGTGGGAATGCTCACAGTGACAGGGGCTTGAGAAGAGGGACCCCCCCTTGTCTGCTTATTGCTGCGCACACTCCCCCACCACAGAGGGCTGGGGGTAACAAGGCCCCTCCCCTCCCTGCAAGGCCCATTCTCCAGTGGACCATCACCTCTCAGAATTCCATCCTGGTACTTGGAGCCGGGCGCCTGGATCTTTCACCCCCACGTGGGCGCTGACTCATGCACAACTCTTGATATTAAATCTCCTTCGGTAAATAACGCACTGTGTTTTCTTACTCCTGATCGATGAGAAGAGAACTTTCTGTCCCCGCTTAGAGACTCAGGAGGAGTCCAGCAGCTGAGGCCCTAAATGAGATCTATTGATGAGCAAAAACCAGGTCTGATTATCTCCACACAAAGGAAACATGTTCTGGAACACACCCTTCACACAGGCCTCTAGGGTGAAGTGTTGTCAGGGGATGCTGGAAAGCCACCCTGTCACCCTCCGCTTCCCAAGGAGTGCTTTGGTTACCTGGCCAGGGTTCACTTCGCTGTTTGGAACATCACATGGGCAGAAGCTGTCTCTTCTGTTTCTAGAACAAGGCAGCCATGCAGCTCTAGAAGAGCCAGGCTGGGACTGCACCGTGTGCCCCAGGTTTCGGCCTCAGCCTCAGTGTGACAGAAAACCACTGAGCGAGCCCTGAGACAGGTGTGCTGGAGTGGGCAGGGTCTCTGCCTGCGGAGGGAAGGCTCTAGGCACGAGCCCACTGGGCCAGACACTGAAGAACAACAGGGAAAGAACCTTTGAGAGAAAACCTTCCCGCTAGCACTTCTGAGGTAGCCCGAGAGTGTATGGACACTCAATCCCACCATCTTGTTTTTCTCTACTCACAAAAAGACGAGAATTTCTTCTGTTGTAAATCAGCAAATGCTGCCTCCCCCAGAGCAATCAGTGTCTGGATCCAATGGCTTCTTGATGTACCTGTGCAATCTCTGTGCTCTGCTTACTCATCTTGATGAGCTGCTCACAGACTCAAGAGCCACTAGTTTCCATCAGGAAGACTTTGAAAGCTGACAGCAGAGGGGCAGGAGAGTGCTAGATGGGTACCTAGTTGGGGGGGTGGGGTGGAAGAGGGGTCCTGGGTTCTAATAGCAAGGGCTGAAAAGTGAATCTGAGCCCCAGGCCCCTTGTTAGAAAAAGAAGAGCACAGCAAGACATAGTCCCTTGTTTCTAAAAGCTGTCAAATTAAAAAAAAAAAAAACAACAACCTAGTTGTATAGAAAATCACCACCACCACCACCACCACCCCCATAAAACCACCTGTAACTCAGAAAGATTGTAGAACAGAATTTGCAGGACTGAGAAATGGACTCAAACATTTAAATACCTAGCAATAAAACAATTATCACTTTGATGTTCCACAGGATGCTTTGAAGCATTTAAAGGTACTAAATGAGAAAGTGTTAGGGACAGGTACTCAGCCTGAGTAAACAGAAACGTGTGAGAACAGGGCAGCCCCCAGGAGACAGGACTGCCGTGTCACAGCCTCCTCGGGAAGACGACCTGTGGACCACCGCAGGCACCAGGGCTGTCCTGTGTTCTGACGGTGAAGCAGCCAGTCGAATGACAGGCGGAGGGATCTGCTCCATCACCCAGGGATGGCCACCACGTTCAGAAGCTCTGAAGCCAGGCCCCAGCGCCTCTGCGGTGAGGGGAGGAGGAACAAACCCCGGTGTCCCGAAGCAAGTAACAGGATAACATCTATCACCATAAATTAGAAAGGGGCTTATGCATTTATGAGGGTTACTATGAAAATTACTTTTAATGGTTTGATAATTAAGGGGAAAAACCCATAATAATGATGCTATCTTCATTTTCTAGTACATTTAATGCTGGTAAACTTTCTTTAAAAAGTGTGTGTTTTATTTTCCCCCTCTTCAGAGAAATCTGCTTCTGATTCCGCTTCCGAAGCTGGGCAGGGAGGGGCGTGCGGCTCGGTGGGACACAGCCTAAGCCACTGTGAGTGGCTGCTGCCTGGAGACCCCAGCTGGTGGTGGGCGGCTGCAGCCCAGGGCCAGCCAAGGGCAGGGCCCCTGTGAAACCTCGCTCCTCCTACCCACGGAAGGGGGGACCAGCCCGGAGTGCTCCCTGAAGAACTACCATGAGATTAAGAAAGCCTAGCGGCTGGAAGTGGAGCTGGAGTGACGCCACTCCGGGGGTAAAAATGGAAGTTGATACAGCCCGCACGACTGGGGACAGCACCGTGAACTTCGTGACGGATGGAGTGCAGCCTAGGAAATGTAATCACTGCAAACCAGGAGGCACAAATCACACCGGGCCCCAGTGAAGTTAACCGGCGGTCCTTAATTACAGAAGTGATGCACTGGGCACGTCGCTGCGACTCACAGCGCGGAGATGAGTCACCAGTTTCCAGAGGACCTTTCAAAGAAGAGATTAGGGAAGTAGAAAAGGACTTTCTATATCCATTTGCTGAAATGCTGTACTTTAAAGATTAGAAGACAGCTCAAAGAAGTATAGAGATGAGAGTAGTATTTCCAATTTTTAAAAACTCTTTTTTAAATGACTTGTCTACGAGCAAGTAGGTCTTTCATAGACCTCCCTATGCAAGTGTGCCTGAGCACACACATGCACACACATATACACAGCTCCACACCATGCTCTTCCTCTTGCCTGTGATGCTCTCTCCCTGCCTCTTGTCCTCACTGACTCCTACTCCTTTGGCATAAGCAACCCCTCCACCCTCCTGCAAACCTTATGCTGAAAACCTACCCCCATAGTAGCAGACTTAAGAAGCAGGCCTTTGGGAGGCGATCAGGGTATGAGAATGGAGCCCTGATGACTAAGACCAGTGCCCTTTTCAAAGAGACCCAGAAAACCTTTTGTCTCTTCTACCTAGTCAGTGAAAAGCCACTGTCCAGGAACAGGAAATAGCCCCCAGCAGACACTGAATAAGCTGCTGCTTTGATGCTGGACCTCCAGCTTCTGGAACTATGAGAAACACATTTGTGTTGTTTATAAACAGCCTAGTCTATGGTACTTTGTTACAGCAGTGTGACTGTAGTAAGGTATCTTCAAAGTTAGCATCACTTCTACCAGAAAACCTTCCTAGGCAGCCCCCTGGCTCCCAGGCTGGGCTGGGTACATTTCTATAAGCTGTCGGATCTCCTCAGGCTGCATAAACATAAGATGGGAGGAGGGGCGTCTGCTTTCCTTCCCCACCAAAAGACAAGCAGTGCTGCATTTATTGGTAGGGCCTGGTCCCTAGTAGACATTCAGAAAGTATTCCCTGAATGAGTAAATTAACATCCTAAAGGCTAAAGACTCATTTTGCTACTACCTAGCATAGGCATCTTCCAGGGGTCTGTATGTTAAAGGTCACCAGGTGCAACTATCAGACAGTGTTTGGGACCTCTGGGAGGTGAAGTCACTGGGGACTTACCCCACAACAGTAGACTTTAGGAATTCTCATAAAGGCTGAGTTTGGCCCCACCCACTAACCTCCTCTCCTCTCAGCTCCAGAGGTAATCACACACCACCAGCACCGCTGCTCCTCTCCTCTCCTGCGTGAGCCACGAGGCACTGCAGCCCAGGCACCCCTCACCACATCCATGCCAGGTGGACACTGAGCACAAATATGTCTTCAACATACAGCGCCAAATAGGTCTTCCAGGCAGACATGCATCATGGCTTCTGCTCTAGCTGTCACTCCCCAGGACAGCAAGGTGCCCCGAAGGGGGACTGCTGGTTAGACAAGCGACTGCCCCCGTCTTTTGCATCCACTGACGCCTCCAGCTTCTTACCCACTGGGCCGGGTCCTTATTCCTCTTGGCACTCCTGGCGCCTGATTTGGTCTTATCACATCACAAGTTCTCCAAGTATCAGTATATTGAATGAATATTTCATGAATGAATTTTTAAAAATATGTGAATTAGATGCATTCAGAAATGAGAAGTTAAGAAAAAAGCTTAATAAAGAAGGAGCCTGAAGCACAAAACCAAATTGTAATTATTTGCGACTGGTGTTGTAAATATCTATCAGCCCGGCGTTGCCAAGATTGATTCCTGCTTACTCCACAGAGCAAGCTGAGTAATTTATAACTTTTTAGAAGTGATTTGTGTTGGTGTCACAAGAAGACTAGATTTATGTTCTCAGGGATCTTGGGCCACATGAAAACATCAAGACCAAGAGACAAAGAGCATAAGATAGTTCCCCACCCATGGAAGGGGCCAGCTCCAGCAGCATGGAGCCCTGGGCAGGAACCAGTCCTCTTGACCTCACTCACTCAGCCCCGCCGGCCCACACCACACTGGGCACTGGGGACCTAGCACACACCGCGGCGGAACATCCCAACCGGGAGACAAGAAGCACAGAAAGGTCCCCAACAGCCCCGCCCCCACCACTGGAGCTCCAGCTTCCACCAGCCAAACCCTGACACAGGGCTTCAGCCCCTTCACATTCCTATGGCCTCAACAATCACACCACATGTGAAGGCCCTGCAAGTCATGTGGCGGGAGCATCAGCATGGAAATGACTATGGTGACATATTTCTGCAATAAAATATTAATAAGTCAAAATGAAACAATCAGATGTATATTTACTCCAAAGTGTAGTGCTTAAGTTTCAGAGGACATTTTATGATGGGAAAGCACTCTACCATTTAAAAGAAAAACAAATCTCGGAGTAGCATTTGTTTGTGGATCTATATCCACACAATAACAACAGAAAAACACAAATGCAAACACCATCACTCCCAAGACAGAGGTCGCTCTAAGGAGAAAGGGAAGAGAACTGAGGTGGTGGGAGAGATACTTACTTTGGTTTATTTCTCCCAACATTTTCTTCTGAAGAAGTTCAAATGTATAGTTGGCAGATGTTACAGTGACCACCCTACAGTCCCCGCTCCCCACCCCCTCTTGCAAGCCCCCCTGCACAGGCCACCAGGAGACAGGGCTGTTAACACTGCATTGCCCTTGTCACCTGATGTCTCCTCCCATCCCGAACTCCATCTGGTTTGCTGTGTGCTTTGAAGACTATTGTGGATATCCTACATCTTCCCCAAACCTGCTGGTGCACGTATCATGAACTGGAACTCAGCGTCTGTTCGCAGCTTTTTCTTTTGAGGTAAGATTGGCATACAGAGAAATGTACGACTCTCAAGTCAACATGGCTGAGGTTTGACGACGTACACTTGGGTAACACAAGAACCTGTCGCATTACCTCATTGGAAAAATTCCCTCTGGCCTCTTGGATCAGACCCATCCCAACCTCTCCAGACGCTCAGCCTCTCCTCCAGTGGCTGCTTTGGTTAGTTCCTGAGCTCCATATGAGTGGAACCACACAGGATGTGCCCATGGGGGCGAGTCTGGCTTCACTTGCCACAACACTCCCAGGTACCTCCATTTCTGTGGAGGAATCGTTCTGAAACATTCCTCTGGTAGGGATGCCAGGGATCTTTCTGGTTTTTGGCTTAGGGACATTTTTCTATAATTGTTTCTATGTTTTAATTAAAAAAATAACTAACTAGACCTGGGATAGATGGACAAAGATAAGTGCATGATTAGTTTTATAAGAAAGCGCCAGAACTTCTGCCACAGTGGCTGCACTATTTATTCTGTCTTCTGCCAACAGGAGAGTTCCAGTTGCTCCACACCGTCCACAACACTCAGTGTCGTCTTTCTTATTCTAACCGCTCTGTACCTCCTTGCGGTTAGGACTTGCAGCTCCCCATTAACTAATAATATTAATGTCAGTTTAAAAGTTATTTTTTTTATTTCTAAAAAAAAAATCCGTTTCTGGCTGGGCGCCGGTGGTTCACACCTGTCATCCTAGTGACTCAGGAGGCTGAGATCTGAGGATCGTGGTTCAAAGCCAGCCCAGGCAAGAAAGTCTGTGAGACTCTTTTCTCCAATTAACCACCAGAAAACCGGGAGTGGTGCTGTGGCTCAAGTTGTAGAGTATTAGCCTTAAGCTGAAGAGCTGAGAGACAGCATCTAGACCCAGAGTTCAAGCCCCATGACCGACCCCCCCCAAAAAAAATCTGTTCCTTAAAACAAGACAGATAGAGAAACAGAAAAATAGAGACAAAGAAAGAGATATGAAACGAATATAACAAAAAGCTTAAATCTAAAACACAAGTATGCTAGTTTCTTTTTTGTATGTTTGAAGTCTTTTTCAATTAAAAATTAAAAACAAACAAACATGATTCCATCCATGATTCCATCTACAGGCATATGGCACAACAGCCCAGGGTGGATTGGGAGGTATGCTCTATTGTCTCAGGAAAGGCCAGCGGGTGGGAGGGGAGGTGGGGGGGAGGGGGAAGCAGGACAAGACATTGCTTGCTCCCAGGGCCAGGGACATACCCTGGTCCTGGGCTCACCCGAGTCACAGCACACTCACCGCTGGCACTCGCTGGCATGCAGAACAAGCTCTTCACTGTTTCTGGCACTGACTGTCAACTCATGGTCCGTGGAGTTGAGGACGTCCAGTAGCAGGTGGCACTTCCGGGTACTGTGGAAAGATGAAGGGAAGCTCAGAATCCTCCCCTAGGTACTAAGATTTCTCCCCACTTGGAGAGGCGCACATTGCAATTTATCAAAATGCCCAGGACACCTTCTTACAACTGAGTCC
This sequence comes from Dipodomys ordii, assembly GCF_000151885.1. Taxonomy (NCBI): domain Eukaryota; kingdom Metazoa; phylum Chordata; class Mammalia; order Rodentia; family Heteromyidae; genus Dipodomys; species Dipodomys ordii. Next base: position 10,606,032 of record NW_012267298.1, read on the forward strand.
TGCTCTCTACAAACCAGTGATGCTGGAAGGTAACTCAGCTCTCTATACTAGCATGGGAGGAGGCCGAGATCACCCACCCTATATACTTGGTTCACAGTGTCACTCAACAAAGGCTATGTTTGAGTGAAGCACCAAGTAAGAGGCTGGGCATGGTTCCTACCTGTATAGACATCCCCGCGAGTTTCTGGCCCAGGAGGTCCACCAGACTCCTCCTCAAGGCAGGCAGAGAGATTAATTACCACCCACCTGAGACCTCTACTCTTTGTTGGCTTTGTAGTAGGTGAATTAAACATTCCAGTGATCATGGCCTCTTAGAGCTGAGAGAAGTTGGTATGATGAAGTTGTAGCCAAGAAGATGCAGGCGCTAAGATTTTCTACCCCAGATAAAAGACAGTGCCTTGAGAGTGGAGGCTTCCATGTTTCCACAGCCCTCCTCCCTTCTTTCTTCCCTGGGTGGGAGCTGGGTCCCTGGAGCTGGGCAACCATTCAGAGGAGAGATGGCACAGTGGAGGCCAGAAGAAGCCAGCCGAGAGGGACAGGCTCAGCGGCTAAGGCTCCCCAGTGCCGCCTCCTCTACACTTATTATCTACACGCATGAAGTGCTTTTAAAAAGCCAACAGCACATGCTTCATTTGTGTCAGTCACTATTCGTTAGGTTTCCATTACAGCTGACTGCGTGCCTAAAACTCGCATAGGATTCCAAACACCAAGCATGCCAGCGAGCCCATGGCAGGGAATCGAGAAGGGTTTGCAGATCTCCATGGGATGGCGGCTCCCATGACAGGAGCGGAGAGAGGATGGCATCAGAGCAGGGGCTCTGTCCTGGGAAAGGCAGGCAGGACAAATCCGATGGATGCAAGAAAGGCTTGGAGACAAAGATTTGGGGTGCTGTGGTCATTTCTAGCTTGGTGTGGCTTCACATATGACCTACCAAAGGGCATTTGGTTTCTCAAGGCCTTGCCCCCCAGGTATGAGCAAGGCTTTGTTCTGGATGTTAGGAAGTCAACGGGAAGAAGGGATGAACCACCGGGCTCCACCTGTGTCCTGGTGGTGATCCCAGGGAAGCCCAAAGAAGGAGTGGCTCAGGAGAAGAGAGACTTGCTCGTGTGATCATTCCAATGCTCTGCCTTGCCAGCAGATGGGGCTGGGGACCTGGGTTCAAAGCCACCCCCCATCAACTGCTCCCTCCAGAGAGGGAAACTGAGGCACAGAGCAGTGCAGAAGCATGCCAAGGGCTCACACACAGATGTAAACACTATCCAAAGGCCACAGGGCATCCAAAATATCAAAGTCTCATAATGTGGGCACATGACCTCTGGTGACAGGAAGGCAGAGGTCTAGAGACTACTACTAATATCTAGACTACCAGACACTAGACTACTCTAGTCTAGAGACTACAGTGTCTTTGTGTGGCGTGACACGTGTTTGGACGACAGACTCTTATCAGCTGACGTGGGGCCATGAGGTGGGGATGTGGTCCCCAGAGGTTCAGATTTGGAAAATACTCATTAGTTCCGCCAGCTGACAACACACGGCAGCTCCTAGGAAAACGAAGGTCTGTGCTGCTCTTGTCATAACTTCATGAAATCTTTAATCACAGCACAAGCTTTCAACAGAAAACAGGAACTGGTAAAACATTTATCAGGAGGGGAAATTGAAGCGATTTTTTTAAGGTTGGGATAAGAGTCCAATATATGTCATTTGCACTCACAGAGCTCACAAGCCCAGCAAATGCACAGGAAGGAGCAAACATCAATACACAACATGGTTTTGTCCGAGTTGTTTTTCTGACTCACTGTCTGAGAGTGGGGGCGGCCGGAGCTAGTGTTTCTCTTCCTCCTTATTGTTGACATGATGATATACTGGTAGATCTTTGTTTTCCATCCGTTGCTCATAAATTAATTCCCTCTTGCAGACTGCAGGAGCATTCTGTGCCCATCACAATATCACGCTCTCTCTGCCTTTCTTCCTCCCTCAGGATGATTCTCCTTACTGCTTAGGATCTTCTGGAGTACAGTCTGCTTTCCATTTCTGTTTCCTTCTTTCTTCTCTTTTTTTAGATTTTTGAAATTTTATTGTCAAGGTGATGTACAGAGAGGTTACAGTTACATAAGTAAGGCAGTGAGTCCATTTCTTGCTGAACATTGTTATCCCCCTCCCTTGTTTCTCTCTCTTTCCTTCTCTCCCCAACTGCCCCCCCCACAGCTGTAAAGTTCACTTCTAACATATTGTCTTGTGAGTATGGCTGTTGCATTGGTTCACCCTTTGTCCTTTGTCTCACCGTTTTGTTGTTCCCCTTCCCTTCCCCTATTCAGATCAACGTATATACAAGACACAGGGTTTGTCTGGTTCCATCTTTATCTTTAGAGCTGAGGAGCCCAAGAAATGTTACCAGAAGAACGATGGTCGGAAGAAGGCTTTGACGGCACATATGTCCACCTGGCTTGGAAATGAGAAGCAAGCAAAGTACCTATGCTCAAGAAAGCAGTCATTCTGAGTCTAAGGTCAAGCTCACTACAGGAGATCCAGCTGCTGTGTGGCAGACTCCTCAGACAGAGCAGTGCTTTCCCTGCCCAGAATTGGGAATTCGTTCATGTGACCAGTACCCATTAAATCCCTCCTGTGTCAGTTCTGCTCTGAACACTTGGGATATGGAAGCAAGCTGTTAGGAAAGGTTAGACAAAGGATGAGCTGTGGTTGAGAAATTAAAATGTTAGCTGGATAGGGCAGCCCATGCCGATAATCCTCTCTAACTAGTTGGAAGAGATCAGGGGATTATGGGTCTAGGCTAGCCTGGACATGAAAATTGACAAGACTTCATTTCAACCAATGGCTATGTATGACAAAAGGAAGTACAAATAGGATTTTGGTCCAGGGAAGCCTGGGCATAAAATAAGACTTGTCTTGAAAATAACCAATGCAAAAAGTGGTTGACTGTTAATTGAATGACTCAAGTGCCTGCTCAGCACAAGTGAAGTCCTGCGATCAAACTCCAGGACCACCCAAACAGAAAATAAAACAATATAAAATAAAGTTTAATCTCTGGCTGTGATTTTTTTCCAAAACAAATTCAAAGTAGTTGTTGAGTAAGGGATTATGACATGCAAGATTACCAATATTTCTGCATATTAACTGAAAATAATTACAAAGTAATTTTTTAAAGAAAAGAAATAGAAAATGAGGGAGGGGGTAACACTGTCTGAAAAGACATTTACTCAGTATCTTACTTAGGTAACTGTAGCCCCTCTGGAAATCACCTCTACAATAAAATAAAGTAAAAAACTACACCAAAAATATGAAAAAAAAAAAGAAACGTAAGTCCTAAGGTACATAGGAATAAATGTAATGCAATGTATGTAATGCATTTATGTACACTAGTAGAGAATTTATGAACAATACTAATGTCTGAAATGTTATATGTGAGAGCCAAGGGCCAAGACATGCAAAGCAACGATGAGAACGATCTGGGAAAGATTTAGCCGGTGGATACTGAGAGTTGTTACAAGGTTATCAGTGAGGACAGAGGTCCTGGGGCATTTTGGGAAAAACAGGAGTGAAAAGAGAAGACAACAGAAGAGATCCATGAACATAGGTGGCTGGAAGGATTGCTGACACCAGGATGCCAATCTGCAAGGAGAAAGCACTAGAAAGAATCCTGCAACAGACAGTTATGCAGGAAAGACAGAAAGTCTCACCCGTACCTTGTACCATAAGCAAAACAAGTTCCAAGTAAACTGAGTATCTACCTAAACATAGAAAAATTATAAAATCTTTTCTAAGGTACAAGTAAACAGCTTAAGACTTTGGAAAGGAGAAAGATGTCTCAAATGAGTTATAAGACCTGAAACATAGAAAAGATTAAAAGGTTTGGCTACATTGAAATAGAGAACACCAATATAATAGAAAACATTTTAAAACCAAAGCCCAGACGCCTACTTGTGAAAAGGGATTTGTACTGTTTACAGGGACAAAGGATCAGAATCTTGTGTTTATAGCAAATTCTCAAAAATGAGTAAGAAGTGACTCAGTAGTAAACCAATCAGGAGGACAAGGTCTGATGATTGACACTAGTGGAGATTCAAGAGTCAATGAACAGAAAACAGAAACTAAATTCAACTAGTAGACTGAGACAAGGAAATGAAATCCTGAGATCAGATTTGCCATTCATCCCAGTAGAAATAGTTTAGAAGTGCTCCTGTGTCAAATGTCAGCCAAGATGTACATAAAGGATGGAATTCTCATTTGGCATCAGGAGTGGGTATAAGTGGTACAAGTCCCTCAGAGAAAAAAAAACTGGGAACACCTAGCCATGTTCTATGTGCCCCTCAACCTAACAAATCCACACTTCTAGGCACTTATCTTGGATCTGTTCCAAGTAAGACAAAAGGAGCCTTGTTGCAACATTGTTTACAAAAGCAAAGAACCGCTTTTAACCAAATCCACAAGTGAAGAGCATCTACAAGAGGCAAAGATGGAAAACGAGAGGCAAAAAGCACCCCAGGTAAATCTCGTGTTAATAATGTTCAGCAAAATAAGTTGTAAAAGTTACCATACACATATGAGAGAGAGAGAGAGAGAGAGAGAGAGAGAGAGAGGAGAGAATATATATACCAAAATTAAGATTCAAGAAAACACTTCACAGTGTTTCCAAACATCAAAGGTAAGATATTCGTTATTCCTGGTGTGGTATGAGGAAGGAAAATTATTTTATAGAGGATTATACAGATCTTTCAAAGAATATTCTTATGTTTTAACTTTAGAAAATAGAAGCAAATACAATAGAAAAATATGAAATTGAACAAATCTGCAAGGTGGACAAGCTGAAGCCTCTTGACCTTTGTTTCTAGTAGCTAAAATGGTTTATAAAAATATTTAAACTTCAGAATTCGATTGTTGTCTTAGGCCCTGCCCAGCAAAGGCTTCTGGACATGGAGCCAATGCCCAGGGAAGGGGAGCAGGAGGGACACGGGAGGGGGAGTGTGCACAGAGATGGAGGCAGGAGAACGTGTTATCTAGCAGGCCATGGGGGCAGCAGGCCTGATCTCCAGCCCCTAAGAGGTGTGCAGGAACTTGATTTTAGAGTCGAGCACTTGAGTCAGAGGAGACAGAACAACTCTTCTGCCAGCTCTTGCCCTCCACGACCACAGATGAGTTTGCACAGTGTGCACATACATCATGAAGGGTGGACACCTGTGGTCACTCATTCCAGCAGCCTCAGACAAGGCATTTAGAACAGTCTAGAAGGCAGGAGATGCTGAGCACACTGCTGAGGTAAGCTGCTCTCTGGTTGCAACTGCATCAATCCAGTTGCTATGGCAACAGCTAGCATAAAAACTAGGCTATGGTATGAGGTAGAGCACGAGACTCTTAAGATACAAATAGTTTTTAAAAATTAAGTGCACCTCCTGAAGACATCAACAGGGATTAAGAAGTCACTTCAGATTTGATAGCAAAGGAGGGCCTCCCTGGAGAAATGGTTTTCTACTTGAGACTTGAATGACATGGAGGCAATCCTGCCAGGGTCTCGGAGGAGAGCTTTCCAGAGAGAATATGCAATTAATGCAAACGATCTTCAGGCACAGTGTGATCACAGAGCAGAACAAGCACAGGAGTGAGTGGTGTAAGATTAATGACAGAGGAAAGGTCGTAGGAAAATATTGATTTTATTCCAAGCTTGATGAGAAGCTATTTTGAGAATTTTAAGCAGAGGAGCGACATGAATTGGTTTATGTGGTGGGTGGGGGATGCGCTCCAATTCTGGAAAAGATGGAGTAAGCACAGTCTACCCTGTCTTCCCACTGACTGCAATTCCACCTGTAAATCACAAGTAAACAGTGTGAAGACAAAGACTAACACATTAAACTGCAGAAAGTGAGCCAGAGCAGAACAGAAATCCAAGTTCGGCCCCAATGGTGAGTTCCATTTCCTCTTGGTGCCACAGCTGGAAGCAAAATACAGTCCGGAGCGTGCCAGCAGCACATAGGTGTCGGATCAGAGCTCACAGTGTGCACAGTACCTCAAGGTGTGCATCGCTACCTCACAGGTGTGCCCCAGTACCTCACAGGTATGTGCTAGGAGTTCACAGATGTGCCCTGGGAGCTTACAGGTGTGCATCGCTACCTTGCCGGTACACAATGGGAGCTCACAGGTGTGCCCCAGTACCTCACAGGTGTGTGCTAGGTGTTTGGATGGGAGTGTGCACGAGAGACAGCAGCAAGAGTCACAGAAGCCTCCCATGCTGGTCTGACCAGTGGGGATGGCGGCAGCAAGGGCCGGAGATCAGGATGTTCAACGTTTTCTCTTCCCTTTCCTCCCTTTCCTTCCCCTCCAGCCCTAGGCAGCTGTGAGGAAGACAGAGAGGCATCCCAGCAGTTGGAGTACATGGATCACACCTCTGTAAACCCACAGCCAAGGTCCCAAACACTGATGCCCATCACTTTCATCTGCCTCTCGGTCCACTGGCCCATTAGTCCTACAGGTGACATGTGACAGGGGAAACCAAACACGGACTGGCAGCAGACATGCAGAGAAGGGAGACCTGGTACAGGACGGGGATTAAGAGAGGAGGCCCCAAACCGCGGCCTCCTCATGGCGAGTGTCTGACTGAACTTAATTTCTTAAGTTCCATATAAGACAGAGGATGCTGAAAGGCAAACGTGTAACCCAGGATGCGCTACACGGCAGGGAAATGAGCAGCACTGGAGAGAGAGAGGTGAGAGAACAAGAGGGCATCAGTGCACCGAGGGGACCGACCCTACCTGATCCACCAACGATGCCATGCTCACTCCTGTGTGCACGTGACTCTACAGGCTCCAACTCACAAAGGAAAACAGAATTAAAAAGATGGCTGACCAGCCGGGCGCTGGTGGCTCATGCCTGTAATCGTAGCTACTCAGGAGGCTGAGATCTGAGGATCGCGATTCAAAGCCAGCCCGGGCAGGAGAGATCGTGAGACTCCTATCTCCAATAAACCACCAGAAAACCGGAAGTGGCACTGTAGCTCAAGTGGTAGAGCGCTCACCTTGAGCTGAAGAGCTGAGGGACAGCGCCCAGACCCAGAGTTCAAGCACCATGACTGACAAAAAAAAAAAAAAATGACTGACCAACACCATATTTACAGTTGGCAAATTCAACATGCTTCTTTGGGTAGCTGATGGGCCATGAGACACTATGTCAACAAGGACACAGGAGCAACTGAGCCTCTGACACTGTGACAAGCCCACCTGACACCTGCAGATCACACATGCTTCTCAAGTGCACCGCAAAAGATCATGTTCTACGCCATGAAAAATAAATCCCTAACAAATCTAAGAAAATAAACAGCAAAGTATGTTCTCAGACTGGAACATGATTAACCCAGAATGTAATGGCAGAAGGGCACCTAGAATCTAACAAACACCTGGAAATTTACCCATTCGCTTCAAAATAATCCTGTGAGTGAATGAGGATCAATATGGTTAATCAATAGTTAATTTTCATGTATGAAAACAACAACAAAACCTGCTGAAATTGCTCTAAGAAGTAGTGAGGAAAGGGAGAGTGACAGAAGGGGTGATGATTTGGATCCATTGTGTCTATGTATGTATGTGTATGTGTGTATGTATGTGTGTATGTATGTATGTGTGTATGCATGTGTGTGTATGTATGTATGTATGTATGTATGTATGTATATATGTATGTGTGGAAATGCCACAAGGACAAGTCTGTGTACAGCTAATGTTTGCTAATAAAAATAACTCTCTAGTCAAAGAAAAAAAATCTAATATAAATTGAAAAGATTTCTGGAGCTAATAAAAACAAGGCACAACTTATCCCAATAGGTAGAATGTAGCTAAAGCAATACTCAGAGGAAAACACGTAGCCTCGAATGAAGATAGGGAAAAGAAGGAAGGTTTCAAATCCAAAAGCTTCTGTCTTAAGAGAGTACAAACAGAAGAACACACAAGAAAGGAACACAGAAAGGAAATCAAGAACAGAAAACAATGGGGAAAACAGAATTATATGGAAAATCAATAATCTAACACTTTTAAGTCTGATTCTTATAAAAATTAATGTACCCAATAAGCCTTAGCATAATAATAAAGAAAAAAGAGATGACATCAAGAACCAATATCATGAGTAAAAGAAAAGAAAACCCAGCAATTAGCAGGATAATGTGAGCGCTGGTCACATAATATGACAATTCAGATGAAAGCACTTGAAAGCCACAAATTACTGAAATCCATTCAAGAAAAAAACAAGTAACTTGCAAAGTCCTATGTTTAATAAGTAAATTAAAGGCATTATTTTTTAAATCTGAGAAAGAAATTTCCAGGCTCAAATGTTTTCTGGTGAATTCTACCAAATACTTCAAAATTAAATAATTCCATAAGAGTTCTTTCAGAAAGCAAAGGGAAGGAACATTCTAAAGCATTATGAGAATAGCTTTATTACTAAAACTAGACACCAAGAGAATGAAAAAAATCACAAATTCTTCTGAGGAATCTAGAAGCGATAACCTTTAACAATGTTCTGCAGGCCTAGGGTGGGCAGGTGCTCTACCTGTTTAGCCACCCCACAACCCATTTTTCTTTAGTTGTTTATCCTCAACAATCTCTCCCATTTTCTCAGGCTGGCTTGGACTATGATCTGTCTATTTATACTTCCTACCCCTGGGTAGGAAGCTATTATTGAGATTGGGTTTTGCTAACTTTCTTCCTGAGCTGGACTTGAGACCTGATCCTCCTACTCCCTGTCTCACAAATAGCTGGGATTACAGGCATGAGCTATCATGTCTGCCTGCTCAACAAATTTTTGATACGAAAAGCACAAACAATGACAAAATTCAGATTCCATTCACAATTTAAAAGAAACTCAAAAATTAATTATAAAAGGAAATACCCATAATCAATTCTTTTAAAACCATATATATTACAGAATGTATAAACCATATACACACACACACACACACACACACACACACACACACACACACACACACATATATTTCAGAATCAAAGACCAAAATAAACAAGTGTATACAACATTCATAACCTGGAAGGCAAAATATACTTATCAATTCTTCCCAAATTAAGCTATGAATTCAAAATAATTTTAATCAAATCATAAAAGCATATTTTATAGACAAATCCAACCTTATCTGAAGATTTATATGGAAATATAAAAACCTAGAAGAATAAAAGGTAAGTTGAAGGACTCATGCCCAGGTGTGGTGGTAGGCACCTGTAATCCCTACACACAGGAGGCTGAGGCAGAAAGACTAAGAATTTGAGGCCAGCCTGAGCTATACAGCAGGAGTCTGTGTAAATAATACCAAAAAAGGAAACAAAAGCCGGAGGGCTCTATCTAGTCAGAAGCTGTACTCATGGACACAGGGATAGGGACTATGAGCCTCCAGGTCTTTGGGGCGACTCCAGAGCGCGAATCACACAGATATGGCCTTTACGTCTCTGACAAAGCGGAAAGAGAAATCAATGGATAAGAGGCTGTCTTTTCAACAAAGGGCACACAAGCAACCAGACGTTGGAGATGGGGGAGTGAAGTAAGGGGGTGGGGAGAATAAAGAGGAAGGAAAAGGGGTGGACAAGGATATGGGGTGGGGGGAGAAGGAAGAGCAGAGCGAAGATATGGAAAAGCTTAACCTAAACATAAAGGTTACTTAAAACACAATTAAGACAACAACATTATAAAAATCCTTCCAAGAAATATGAAAGGAAAATTTCCATAACCAAAGGTAGGCATCACAAAAGGAAAAAAAAACTCTGTTAAATTAAAATTTCAATAAACTTAATTTTTTAATTTTGCTCTGTAAAAGACACTGTTAAAAGGATGAAAAAAAATGACAGAATTAAAGAGCATATTTAGAAATGCAAAATCAAACAAAGGACTTGCATCCATAATACATATTTAAGAACTTTAAAATTCAACACTAAAAAAACAACCCAATACAAATTGGGCAAAAGACTTGAAAAGAAACTGCCAAAGGCAATATAAGAACAACCAAAAATATTTTAAAAAATTTAAAAAGATAGAGGGTACTCAATATCTTTAAGTACTAGAGACATACAAATTAAAATCATGATAAGATGCTCTATCCACCTGTTAGTAAATGAAACAAGAACAGATAATATCCCACACTACCTGGGAGACGGCAAATAGAACACTGCAGTGCTGCCAGAGGTATTGACGAAGGCAGGGCCATGCTGGGAGGCAGCCTAGTAGTTTCTTGTAAAGTTGAATAATCATCGGTCCAGCTGGGTACCAGTGGTTCCCATCTGTGATCCTAGCTACTCGGAAGACTGAGATCTGAGGACTGCAGTTCAAAGCCAGCTCCAGCAGGAAAGTCCATGAGACTCTTATTTCCAATTAAGCACCAAAGAAGGTGGAAGTAGAACTGTGGCTAAGTGGTAGAGTGCTAGCCTCGAGCAAAATAAAAGCTTAGGGACAGCGCCCAGGACCAGAGTTCAAGCCCAAGGACCGGGGAGGAAAAAAAAATGCATTGATCATATAACCCAGTGATCTCATGCTTAGTTATTTACTTTAGAGACAGGAACATTTACACACCCCCAAACTAGTGTATATAATTCTATACTAAGTAAGCAGATCAGGTGTCTCTCAGCACAAAGTATAAAGAAACCTGATTACTAGCCACATGCACAGGTCTCCAGCCACCGCTGAGGGCAAGCAGCCACTTCTACGTGGTCACCTGACTGTACGGCCTGTCCACACCATGGTCGAAGGGCCAGTGAGGCACTGCCTCTCGGGGGGTAGATCAGGGAGCAGGGTGAAGTTACTCAGTTTACCTTGGCTGGGGAAGAGTCACAAATCTGTTACATTAGCACCCATAAATAATGTATGCCAAACAGGCATGCTAGTTAAAAAACTAAATAATGCCTTTAAACACAAACACTGTGATATAGAAAGGACTACGTGCAGTATGTCCCCAACACCAGTTTTGTTGCTCAGTGGCAAGTAAGCCCTCTGGTTTCCCCGTTTCCCCAGCAGGAGAAGAATGCCCATGCTATGGACAGCAAGGAGGCAAACAGGAATGGAAGAACCAGAGCTGGTGCCAGGACTGGAAGCTGAGCTGCACTGTTGTCCTCCAGGGCCTCGTACGGGTCCAAACACTGATGCTGCTTCCTTCCCAGGAGCCGTGGCCACATACACCATGGCGTAGGCCCTGAGATCAAGCCTCAGTACCAGCACAAAACATACCACACACACACACACACACACACACACACACACAAACACGCACGCACGCACGCATGCACGCACACACGCACACACGCGCGACAAGAGCGCGGACCAGGTGCATGCCCACCAGCTCCCAATCCTGGTTGAAGCTCTCAGAGTTTCATGATGTATTTGTTTGTTCCTAATTTTGTAAATCATTTAATTAATTTTTTCAATGATTTATTCTTTTATTTAGTGGTATTGGGGTTTGAACTCAGGTCTTTGCCCTTGCTAAATAGGGGTTCTACCACCTGAGCCATGCCTCCAGTCCTCAAAATTTTTTTTCTTTTACTTTTTTTTTGGGTCCGGTCATGGGGCCTAAACTCTGGGCCTGGGTGCTGTCCCTCAGCTCTTTTAGCTCAAGGCTAGCGCTCTACCACTTGAGCCACAGCGCCACTTCCAGCTTTTTTCTTTTTGCTTATGTGGTGCTGGGGAATCGAACCCAGGGCCTCATGCGTGCAAGGCAAGTGCTCTACCACTGAGCCAACTCCCCAGCCTCAAAATTTGTTTATGAATAGATTTTCAATATGGTTTTCTAAATTTTCTCCTTAAGAGAACTCTGTAGAATGGCTACAAGCAGAATTGTATACTCAAGAATAAATATTGGCAAGCATGTGCAAAAATAGAAATATCAGAGCACGCACACCCCAACTGTATGAATGTGAAATATGGAAATTTAAACATACTACCAAAGCATACAAAACTCATTAAGTTCATCACAGACAAAAAGTGGAAAAACTCAAAAGTTCACAGCTAATGATTAAACAAAACATGTTACAGCCATGGAATGGAATATCATATAACAATTAAAAAGCCATTCTGATACCTGATTATGGATGAACCTTGAAAATATTAGCAGTAGTGTAAGAAGCCACCCAAATGTAATTTGATTCCACTTATATGAAATACCCAAAATAAGTAAAGCTATGGAGACAGAAAGCAGATTCATTAAGGAAGGAGGTACAGTTTCCACTACACTAGTGTATCGAGTTTCTTTTGAAACAATGAAAAGTTCTAAAATTAGATTATAGTGATAGTGGAGCCACTGTGAAGATACCCTAAAACATCAAAGTGTGCAATTTAAATGGGTGAAATTCATGGTATGCAAATTCTATTTCAATAAAGTGGGTAGGTTTTTGTTGTTGTTGTTTTTGTCTGTCAAGGGGCTTGAATTCAGGGCCTACATGCTGTCCCTGAGCGTTTCCACTCAAGGCTAGTAATCTACCACCTTGAGCCACAGCTCCACTTCTGGTGGTTATTTGGAGACAAGAGTCTTACAGACTTTCCTTCCCCAGGCTGGCTTCGAACTGCAATCCTCAGATCTCAGCCTCCTGAGTAGCTATGATAACAGGCGTGAGCGTGTTTGGGTTGTTTTTGTTTTCAGATAGGGTCTTTCTAGGTATCTCAGGCTAGCCTTGAACTCATGATCCTCCAACCTTGGCCTCCTGAAGGCTGGAATTACAGGAATGTACTATCATACCTAACTTAAATAAAGTTATTTTAAAGAAAACAATTTGAGCTCCTGAGTGCAGAGAAAGAGAATGCAGGAGTTTCTGGAGACGAGATCAATAGGCTCAGGACCAGCCCCATCACTGCTTTATCTGTTGGCCATAAAAGTCAAAAGCCCATAGTGGCTTTTGACAGACACAGTGTTGACACTCTGCTACACTGTCTAATTTGTACTCAAATGGGCCACTGCATAGAGAGAGCGCCATGAAGAGCATGTACTGATGAGAGGCATCAAAACAGGCATGAAGAGCACGTACTGATGAGAGGCATCAAAACAGGCATGCAACCGGGTGTCCAGGAACGGGTCGGGGTCTCCGGGCCCTGCTCATCTAATCACAATTCACTTGCAGCACAGGCGAATACTTATAGCACATCCCAAAGTCATGTGGAAAAGACAACATGTGACCACCCCCGGGTTCAACCTGGCATTCCATTTCTGGGAACAAAGGCAATCCAAACTCATAAAAGATTTGGGGATAAGTATTGACAAGTAACAACCTGAAATCCTGTTTCGCGTGCCACTATTTGGAAATGCAGTGATTGAACAGAAAAATCAGTAAAATGCCAAAATATGCAAAATGCAAGAATCCCAAACAAAAACTTGAACCGAAACAGGCCAGCTGCCAAACGTGTCAGCAGACATTGGATCCCTCAACCAAACAGGCCGTGGGCACTCACAACCCACCACGGAAGGTCCAGCGTCCACATTTCCTTCTCTACCCTGTGTCAAGGCTGTAGTAGGCCCTTCCTACGCAGTGTGTAAACATGCACTTTCATGGCTATGCAAGGTTGGCACAATCTTCATTTCAAGAGGAAGAAAAATGGTGCTCAAAGGGACCACAGCACAAATAAGCTGAGAAAATTTTGCACACACTGTTAGATTTGGTTCTAAGTTTTGCTACTCACTAAACTTCTTTCAAATTTTAAAATTAACTTCACAAATAAATATAGCAACTAAGAAAAGGATTTATTGTGGTAACATGTCTCCCTTAAAATGCTCTTTATTCATTTAAGATTTCCTGTTTCCAATCTTCAGGGTAAGGGCTTTGGCATGGTTAATTTCTAAAGTATCTCTGCACTGCCTAGCTAGTTAGAACAGTATATATGGATAGCAAATGTGATTTTTTTGCCTAGATCACATAAGCAAATACAATTTTTAGTGTATTTGAAATTTCAAAAAAATGCCCTTTATTATGTAGCTGTGAGCGCAGGTCTCCTACACCCCATCCCTGCACGGGGGAAGTGGAATTTCTCTAAATGACTGAGGGCAAGTGTTAGGGTGCCTATTAATAATGCAGTACCTATTACACCCTGCGCCCTCCTCTGAGGAGTGTATTTTCCACAAAGCTCACAGCTGAAATGTCTCAGATTGGATCACTTATTGTAACAAGCTAAAAAGGAATTGCTGCCCCAGAGAGAAGGGAGCATGGCACTCTGACAGGGACGGTGAGTCTGGTCTACACCAAACAGGTCCCTGAGAATATGACCACGCAGCTCTGTGTACAATGTGAACCACACAGGCAATTGATCTTCCAAAGAAAAGTTGGTGGAGACCTCTATATACCCAGGAGGGAGAATGGTTCAAAACAATCACAAGATTATATAGTGCTTGATGGCAGCCTTCAGAAAAACTGGCCTCTGCCCTTGTTAAATCTGCTTTACTTATCACTCTGATGACATAAGAAGGGCAAAGACTATCCAGATGGAAAGGGACTGGGAAACTGAAACTAGGAAAGAAATCTACAGTCTCTCATGAAGGAGCAGCAAACGCACTTCCCACAGTAATGGCCAAAGGCCTCAGTGTGGTGCTCAGACCCCAGTTCAGCCCACGTCTTCACCCACTAGGGGAGGTGCTGGGTATGTCCAGGGCGGACGCTCACTTCCAAAGCTCTCTGGAGAAGAACAGGGTGCTGAACACACCATGCCTGGCTTGAAAGATTCTCTGTAAAAATGGCAGAATATCTCTCCTTTGTTAATATATATTTTTATTGTTATTGTAAGGGTGATGTACAGAGGGGTGACCATTACATAGGTCAGGTAAAGAGTACATTTGATTTTGAACAGTGTCACCTCTTCCCTTGTGTCCTCCCAGTTTTTCCCTCCTGACCCCCCTTCCCCACAAGTTATACATTCATTTTCAATATGGTGTCCAGTGAGTATCACTGCTGCTTTTGTCCACCCTTTGTTCCACCAGCTCTGTGTCCCCTTGCTCTCCTCAAAGCAGATAAACTTACACACAAGACAAAAGGCTTGGTATCTTCTGCAGTGGAGCTATCTGGGCTGACAGTTGCTTTGTGGGAAATTTTTAATTAGGAATTTAAATTTTCTGACTCATCTAACTATTCATGTGTGTGTCAGAGCTAACATTGTGTCCTAGGACTTTTCACAATTCCTCTTAGAATCTTTTCAATAGCTGCAGAATCCAGAAGACTGCCACTTCTTTTATTTCTACCATTGATCATTGTATCTGCTTATTTTTCCCTTGATTTCCTTGGTTACAATTTATTAATTTTATTATTAGCCTTTGCAAAGAACCAAATGTTGACTTCACTAACTCTATGGCTTTTTTTTTTTTACAATCTCTGTTTCATAACATCCAATCCTCTCATTATAATTTCTTCTATTCACTGTTGGCACCAGTTGCTCTTTATAATCTAATGCAGAAGCTATGACACTGATTTTAAACCTCACGTTTTCTAAAAATAAGCATTCACTATTATATAAGCAGAGTTTGTTAGCAGCATTATCTGTAAGTCTGCTGCTGTTTTCCTGGGCTGCTTTTTGTTCTACTTGTTTTCTACCAAATTTGAAACAAACATTGAACTATTCAGCTTTTTTTCTTTGGCATCATTTTGAGGGTAAGCTCTTTTATTTTGGAATTACATTTTTAACTATATTTGTATTTAAGACTGTTATGTACTTGAGATAACTTGCTTCTTCTATCACTAAAAATTGTGTTGTCTCTTTCCTCTTGAAAGCCTACCTATTTTATACTAATAAACCTACACCAATTTTTAAATATTAGTCTTTGCACAATAATTCTTTCCCCCCAACTTTTACTTTTATGCTATGCAGCCTAATGCCAGCTTCTTTCAGGAAGCTTACAGTCTGCATCTTACTGTCTGATAGAGTATGGCAATCCCCACTGTGAGTATGTGTTCCCCTCCACGCACCCCCAAGCACTGAAGTCTTAACTTCCTAGTGCTTGCTAGGCAAGTGCTCTATCACTTGAGCCCCACCCCCAATTCCAATCTATATTTTTAGATGCAATATTTGGTTCATTTACATTTAGTGTAATTCTTAATTTCACAGGTGAAGATTGCCATGTTGCTATGTATTTACTGCTTGGCCACATGTTCCTTTTTCTTTCTTTCTGATACCTCATCTTGTGTGTGTGTGTGTGTGTGTGTGTGTGTGTGTGTGTGTGTGTGTGTGTGTGTGTGTGTGTGTGTTGTGTGTGTTCCACATGCTCCTTTTTCTTTCTTTCTGATACCTCATCTTGTGTGTGTGTGTGTGTGTGTGTGTGTGTGTGTGTGTGTGTGTGTGTTCCAGCCCTGGGGCTTGAACTCAGTGTCTGGGTGCTGTTTCTGAGCTTTTTTGCTCAAGGCTAGCACTCTACTTGAACCATGGCTCCACTGAAGACTTTTTAGTGGGTAGAGATAAGAGTCACAGACTTTCCTGCCTGGGCAGGCTTCAAACTGGGATTCTCAGATCTCAGCCTGCTGAGTAGCTAAGATTATAGGTCTGAGTAACTAGCACCTGGATGGATTAAATATGTCAATATTCCATTGTATTACTTCTGGGTTATTTTTTGCCTTAAATGTTTATTTTAGAGTTGATAATAGGGTCCAAATGCTAGGGTCTTCAGTTCACGGAATTCTGAGATCATAAAACTGCAATGCTTTGTATATAACATAAGCACGCCTATCCACCACCTTGCACATATGCACTTGTACATGTACTCTACACTACAGAACTATTACTATTCTTCTTTCATTAATTCGGGCCTTTCTTACAGAAATTGGAAAATAAAGAAAACAAGTGTTTTACATGTATTTGCTATCAGTATGTAGGTCACATTTCTATTTCATGCTGACTAGGCCTAATGAGCTGCAGTGAGAAATGAGACCTTCTCTTGTCCACCACACCCTACATGTATCTGGAACTGGGGAGGTGTCAGCCTGAAGCACAAACGAATGCATTTGCAGGACCGCAGGTAAGCAGTACTTCATCAGAAGTCCAAGGAAGGCTCGGGACACCCATCTGTTCATCATGCTCAGGAAAAGTCTGCAAGAATGGTAACATACACCTCAAGACAAACACACTGTTCAAAAGGTAAAGGAAAGACCACTAGTTTAAGAAAAAGAACTGTTTTAGGGGGAAAAAAAAAGATGTGGGAGAAGCCCACGGGAGATACAAGGAGCAGAGCCGCTCTGGCAGGCTGTGCTTGGGAGCAGCTAACAAGGAAGGTCTAGATGGCTTCGAAGCCCCCTGCACAGCACGGGCCAGCCTCTGCACTTTGTATCACAAGCCTTGGATGGTGTGTGAGCCCAGCAGGACACACATACATCATACTTAGGATGAGATAAAGTAGGATTGGATGCACAGAGAACAAGTCTTCCCACAATGATGAGAAAAGACATTTCAGAGGTCTGACCCATAAAATGTAGTGATCGATAAGGTTTAGTGATAATGGAGAAGGAAGCTTAGAGGTGGGCTCACAAGCCCAAGGGCTGGGAACAGAAACATAGGCCAAAAGAAGAGAAAGTCAGGACCATGGACAGGGGGTTGGGACCTGACCAGGATGCCAACTAGTAACCACCTCTCCTAAATCTGTGGCAGCCTTTCTCCTTACCTGAAACGGACATTTACAGCCATGGAGGCTGTGACAGGAGAGCCAGCTATCAACAGCAGAGGGGGGAGAGGGGGAAGAACTCAACAGCAAGCTGAGCTGCTTCAAGAGTCAGTGAGAAAGCGACGGCAGCAGGAGCCGAGGGGGACAAAAGAAAGACACTGCGGGCTTGTGATGGAGCAGATCTGACGCCCAAAAGGGCCGGGCACGCTCTGCCATCGTCTGGCAGCATCCTGGCCAAGTCCTCCCCAGGGACAAGCGCTGTACTGCTTCAGACAGAGTCAAAGCAGAGGCAAGCATTGCCAGCGAAGACATTACTGCGAGGACTGAGAAAATGACAGATGGTGAAATGTGATGCTGCAAGGCCCAGCGAAGCCATGAATTCTTGCTGAAGCCATTCTCCAACCGCCGGGAAGAAAAACGGTCTTTCCAATAAACCAAACCACACTTATTATTTGGGGCTGCATCACTTTAAATGGCCTTTTGTGTCAACATTAACACAGAGAACAGCACTCCTCTGTTTCACACTGTGGAATGGGGGTGGTGGGGTTTCCCTAAGATGTCCTCCCCCCAACCTGCCTCATGTTCAAAGAAGGACAAGTAATGGTTGCCATCAGTGCTGCTTAACTCCATTAAGAATAAATAATAGGAAGCTGGTCCGCCTCTCTGTGCACGTGAAAGGCGTGGTTCTGCCTGACGATGCTGCCAGCTTCACGGAGGCCCGCGCCTGCCTCCCGGAGGCTGCGCCACCTGGACGGGACTGTGATCTTCAAGGGTCTCCAGTGCCTGGGGCTCTACCCAGGGCTGCCAGTCCCCACTGCTTCCACTTCACCACAGGTCAAAGTGTGGGGTGAGAA
This sequence comes from Dipodomys ordii, assembly GCF_000151885.1. Lineage (NCBI taxonomy): Eukaryota > Metazoa > Chordata > Mammalia > Rodentia > Heteromyidae > Dipodomys > Dipodomys ordii. Next base: position 10,624,485 of record NW_012267298.1, read on the forward strand.
CTGCCACCCTTCTGCCTGAGAGAAGAAGACCCCAGCACCCCCTGACATGTCTGGGATGTAGATAAACCAGTTGGAAGGGAGCTCAAGCCTTTTCTAAGGGCCAGTGTTAGAGAGCACAGCTGGACAAGAGGGGCTCCGTGTGCAGAGTAGCCTGTGGCTGCCTGTGACTGAGCGCTCATAGAGCTGCTCCACAGCTGGGCCCCGGGCAAGAACACTTGTGCTGATGGGAAGCAGCACACAGGGATGCCGGGCTCCTCCAGGAGTCCCCAGCACATGCAGAGCTCTGCTGACCCCGCTAACCAGAGAAAGGAGCTGCGCCAGAAGAGCTCACATGAAAACTGCCAGCACCCACAGCCAGTTCCTGTGTGACCACTGGAGGGGCCACTCCTGTGGAACACGTGTCTAATGAAGAGCCTCAGTCCTGGGTGCCCAGGGCGCAGATCTGAGGGGCGGGTGGGAGACACGGGGAGACCCACAGCGCTGTAGCCCGAGTACCTGGTTGCAGGGAGTGTGCTGACTCGTGTGAAAAACACAGATGGCTCAACTTCCACGTGCAGACCCAGGGAGAGGTTCCTGTAATACCCTTCGACGTGGCCTGGTCCTCCAGAGTACTTGAAATTCAGTACAGCTTCCAGAGTCTAAAACAACAGAGGAAAGGACAAGTCAGCACTCACTAGTTGATCTGCACTCCTAGTCAGGAGGTAGGCTCACTTAGCCAGAGTTTAAAGACCAGCCCAGCAGCAGTGGTGTTAGCACTGCACAGCTCCTACCCTGCCCAGCCCCAGCCCTTTGGTGCCCTCATTCCTGTGACACCCCATCTCTACACAATCCTCAGCCTACATATGCACGCAAAGAGGTTCCAGAATGCTCTCTGTGGCTAGATATAGCACTTTAGGTAGAAAACACACACTGTAGTGAGCATCCCTTCAATACACAGGGTAGACAGGAGGTCTATCGGGGAGGTGGCATGTGGGAGGCCAGCTCCCAGGCAATGGTCGGTAAAAGCTAGGCCAGAGACCCACATTCGCTGCACTTTCTGGACCTGCGTAAGGGGTGAGTTTAAGGGCAAAGAGGGCCACGCGGGAGGGCAGGTGTGACACCCGCAGCCGGCAGCAGTATAGGCTAAGGGGAGTCACCACCCAGTTGGGCAAAGATGTGTGGGGCTGAGAAAGGCTGATGGGGGTTCAACATGTGCTGACCTCACTCGCAGGACGCAGACGGGCCTGGAAGCTCCCCACCCCCAGGCTCTGCTCATGGATGCCCCCTGTGCTCACACCCATGGCACGGCAGGAGGATCACCAAGGCCTCTCTGAGGGGTTCAGGCATGGAAGAGGTCATCAGCACCGCCGTGGGAAAGCCCCACCTTGCCTGAACCTCCCCCATGAAGCAAAGCCTTAGGGCAGGCCAAGGCCACCTGCAAGGGCCTCATAAGCAAAACTGTGGCCCGGGGAGGGAAGGTGAGGGTGCTGAGCCAGGACCCTGCACAAACGTCCCAGAGGCTCAGGCCCCCACCTGAGACCAGGAGGGGAAAGCAGAGCAGAGAGCCTCACCTGCCTCTGACATGGGCCTCAAAGCCCCTCGGAGGCCTGTAAAGATCCACCACGGCGCTGCCCTCAGGGAAGGGAAAGTGAGGGGGGAGGACCAACGCTGTTATGGGAAAAGCTGCATTTGCAGCACGCGCACACACATGTGCACGCACATGTGCACACAAGCCAACTCTGAAGGAGTCTGGAGCTTGTGGAGCTCCCAGAGTAACCATAGCAACAAGACATTCCACCCCAGCTAGGTTCTGATTACAAAAAAAATCAGCTCTTCCAACAGCACAATTCCAAACCAACTGTGCCAACGGTGACCCATGGCCAAACCTGGCCATCGGCTATCTGCATATGGCCTGGGAGGTAAATACAGAGCTGATTTTTTTTTAAGGTCATAAATCAAAACAAAATAAAACAAGGATAGGCAACAAAGACCTCTACAGCTGGCAAAGTCTGGAATATTACCATATGGCCCTTTGCAATAAAAACTTCAGAGAAAACGCTTAGAGGAAAACATAGGGGTAAAAGCTCCGTGGCCTGGACCTGGCGATGGTCCCACAGACCATTGATATCAAGAGCACGAACAAGCCAGGAACCAAGGGCTGGTGCGACGTACATCCAACGCGGTGCGCACCAGGAGGCAGGAGCAGGCTGTCCCTGAGGCATGTCCACGCAGGTGTGAGAAGGCCCCCAGCACATCCAGGTGGTCACTGACAAACCCGAGAGGAAGCGTGCTCTGGAGGTGGCAGTAAGGGCGGAAGTCAGGGCACAGTGGGCGAGCAGCAGGTCTGACACTGGCAGTGCCCACTTTGCTAAAGCATAGAAGTGAGTGTTCACCCTCACCTCCCACTGCTGTGGGAAGCTGGAGGAGCCCTGGCCTTCTGCTCTGTTCCCCAAGCTCTCAGTCACTGCAGTGGACTCCCCAGCAGGACACAGTCTGCCTGGGGTGACTGCTTTTACTGACCTATATCCCTCCAAAGGAGGCATCAGAAAAGCAAAGGAACAGCCTGTAGGTATATGGTGTCCCAGAGAGGCCACACCAAGGAGGAGTGTGATTCTCCTGAGGCAGAGCAGCTGCACAGTGGAAGCACCACAGGTATGGTTGTCAGCGAGACGCAGCATGCCGCTACAGTTGTGTGAGACTGTGGGTACAACAGCTTATCAGACCCAGTGTGCCACTACAATTCGGTGAGATTGTGGGTACAGCATCTCAGCAGACCTGGTGTGTAACTACGGTGCTGTGACATTGTGAGTGCAGCCTCTCAGCAGACCCTGCGTGTCAGGACGTGCTGTGACATTGTGAGTGCAGCCTCTCAGCCTCTGCTTCTCCACTGTCAAATGGGGACGACAACCTGTACAATGGCACTGACGTGTGTGAGCACTTCTCCTGGTGGAGACTCTGAGAGGACCCTGGGACAACTAGGGGGCCCTATCTCCCCAGTCTCACCCAGCTGGCGCCCTCAGGAAATGTGGCTCAGAACAAGAAGCAAGGAGGTTTAGTCCCACTGCTTGATTTTTACATTCTTTGTGTACAAAAATATACCTGACAAAAGTTACCATTTTAATCTTTATATGTACACACCTCCAGAGCATGGACTGATACGGCAGCAGTATCAGCCTGCAGCAACATCTCCCCAGGTTAAACCTCTAAACCCACAAACACTCCCTTCCCACTACAGAGGTCGTTTCCTCTTCTAGTCCTTATGAATGAGACTACTCTGAGAGCCTCAGGAGAGCGAAAGCAGATGCTTTGTCCTTTAGCAATTGGCTTATTTCACTTACCTAAATGCTTTTGGATGTTGCTCCTGTTACAGCATATATCAGGACCCTCCATTTTGTGGGGCGGGGGGGGGGGCAGAATCGGTGCATGCCAGTCCTGGGGCTTGAACTCAAGGCCTAGGTGTTATCTCGGTGCTGTTTTGCTCAAGGCTAGTGCTCTACCTCTTGAGCCTCATTCCATTTGGGCTTTTTCTGGGGTTAACTGGAGATAAGAGTGCCACAGACTTTCCTGATCAGGCTGTTCTTGAACTGAGATCTTCACATCTCAGCTGCCTGAGTAGCTAGGATTACAGGCGTGAGCCACTGGCACCTGGCTTCCTTTGCCTTTTTAAGGTTGAACAAGCTCCCACTGTATGCACGGGCCACCTCTATTACCCACTGGCTGTCACTTGTGTGAAAACTGCCATGAGCAAGGGTCTGCAAACATCAAGGCCTTGCTTCCAGTTTCTGGTGTACAAACAGTAGAATTTCTGGATCACAGAGTTATCCTGCATTTAATTATCTTGAAAGATCTTTATATGCTTTTTCACAGAAATGGCAGCATTTTACATTCCTCTCCACCAGCAGTGATATCTCGCCAATACTTGTTCTCCATTTTTGTGATAATAGCCACCCTAATGGGCGTGAAACGGTATCTCGAGGAGGCTTTGATTTACATTTCCCTAATGACTAGAGATGTGGAACATCTTGCCATGTGTTTGCTAGCCATGTGTGTATCCTGTTTGGAAAAAATGTCTGTGCCATTGTTCCAGTTGTGTCCTGCCACTCAGGCCGTCTTTATGCCTGTGTGTTTATGCATATTCTCCAAATCTGTACTTTTAGAAACACCTTCCTGATCTTCCTGATCCTTTCCACTCATATAAACTCAACTGCTTGATAGCCACAATAAAGCCGTGCCTTCTTCTCACCCCCAAAGTGCACAGTGACACAGATCATATTTTAAAAGAATCATACTTTGGGCTCCCCAGAACCCAAATCATTTTCTATTCTCCTTGGCCCAAAGCATAGCCCCTCCACCTCCAGAGGGCTGCCGGCTTCTAAGAACATGTCTTGGAGCCTTGAATTCACCCTTGTCCTTGGCAGTTGGGAAGCCAAGCCCTGACAGCACAATCCGATTCACCTCTCAGTGAAGGTGCTGAGTCCCGCTGACTCTGGCTTGTGCTATCTGCTCCCTCATTTGACCTTTGGAACACCTCTGGTGTCTTCTAAGTGCCAGATCCTGGGTTTGGTACAGGATGAAGGGCACATACAGATGGCCTCCCAGTAAATGACAAGGGCATCAATCCAGCAGGACCAATCTAGTAAGTGAGCCAGTAGCCAACCCATCATCTAGCACTCAAGACCACAGGTATGATGGTCAAGGAAATGGCCTTAAAAAGCTGGATCTGTGAAGCAACAATAAATAGCAAACTGGCTCACTTGGGTTTAAGGTAAGCCTTATGTCAGTCAGACAATGATAGAGGAGAAATCGCCTGGAGACAGGGAAGTCACTGTCAAGGGTCATATAACAAAGAAGAAACCATCTGTTTCTGTTTTCTTGGAACTGGCTGTATCTTTATTCTGTAGAGAATCAAGAAAAAAGAATTAAGGGGGGAAATGTCTAATTTATGAAAAATCAAGCACAGAAAAGGTCTTGTGAAATTGGGTATTATTACTTTTCCACCAATGATTAAAAGTGGAAAAAAGAAACAAAATCTATCCACAGTCTGGCAAAATTAGAATATTCTAATAAAACCATTCCATAGGCTAATAAGGTAAAAGACAATGGAGCTTTGAGCTTTGCTCCAGTCACAGGCCTGGGAAGCAATTCACTCCTCTGCTGCCCAACTTTCTCTCCGAGAGAGAGAGTCCTTTGGTCCTTAGCTTGAAAGACAGTGACTATAAAATGCCATAAGGAGTAAGGACCTAAAAACAAACTATTCTCTAGGCATCCTACAAATGAAATAAAAAGGCCTCTCAATGGTTACCTTTTGTCAAGTATCCATAGAGACAATGCTACACGGAGTATCTGCCCTGTGCTGTTTGTATACAAAGAAACTCTGGGTGGGTAGACGAGGAAGAGGCATGTGGGAGCTAGATACACAGCTGCCTGGTGTACAGCCCTCCCTCACCTGGTGTGCAGCCCTCCCTCACCTGGTGTGCAGCCCACTCCCCTGTGTGCATACAGACTGCTCAAAGAACATGCATTCACCCTTCTCACCATTTATTTGCTGGCTTTGGATGGACGGTCACTGCCCCGACCCCTCTAAGCCATCCATACATACTATGCTTTGCCAGGCCACAGCTAAGTGTGCTTGGATATGAGAGAACCGAGGAAAAGGGGTGATGTGGCTGGTGCGCAGCAGGAGGAAGAACAAATTAATACTGAAGGGAGGGTCAGACCATTCTTAAATTGAAATAGAAACAAAAACAAAACATTAAGAATATCTGAAACCTACTTTTAGAAAACATCGATAAAGATGGCAATCCCCTCGGTTTGATCAAGGACAAAAGAGGAAACAAATGGATTATATCGGGAATAAACAGGAATCCATACAGATCCTACAGACTCAAAAAGACAGAAAGGAAACATGTGAGCTAACAACTTAGGTTCAGTGGGCAAACATTCCCAATTGGAACAAAGGAGAAGTAGAATATCAGCCCAGATGCCCCTCAAAGGACAAACGGATCAAGAAATGTGGCATATACACACAACGGAATTTTACTCATCCATTACAAAGAACGATACTGCATCATTTGTAAAGAAATAGAAGGACCTAGAAAAACTTATTAATTATTAAAGTAAATGAGGCCCTGAGAGACAAAGCTTGCAGGTTCTCTATCATAGGTGAGAGCTGGAATTGGTTTATAAGTATACAAGTAAATACATTGGGTGGTGTGCACGTGTATACAAATGTATTAATTCAAATAAGGTAGACTTAGGGGAGAGAAAACTCAAACAGTTTAATTCCTTAGAAAGGCAAAATCATAGTTCAACAAACTAAACACCAGGAAATAGATTCTTGAAAGGGATGAGGTGGGACCAAGGAGAGGGAGATAGACCAGTGAAAAGAAGTGGGGAGAATGCAATAAAAAACTCAGTGAATATCCTACAAAATTAAGAAGAGGGATGGGTTGGGAGGGGTAAGGGAGATTGCTGAAAGGGGTGACACTGATCAGGATGCACTGTCTTCTTAAAATGTCCTGCCGAACAGCAACTCCCTTAGACAAATACTTAAAGATAACAAAAATAGGTTTTAAAAGAAAACCCAAAAAGATCTTCATGTCAATGGAAGCATCTGGATTCATGATGAAATCTGTAATGAAAAAGTCCTCCTTAAAGAAACCCCATGGTCAGATGGCTTCAGCTGAATTCAAACATTTGTGTTTGACAGAATGACAATTGTACACAAACATCTTTGGAAGACAAAAAGAAGGAGAAAACTTCCCTATCCTTTTCATCAGACCAGTAATATCTAAAGAACAAAATTATACAAAGAGTTTATAAGAAAACTACCCTTGCCAGGTACCAGTGGCTCAGAAGGATGAGATCTGAAGATCATGGTCCAAAGCCAGCCCAAGCAAGAAAAGTTTGTGAGACTCTTAGCTCTAAAAAAAACTGTAGCTATGGCTCAAGTAGCAGAGTGCTAGCCTTGAGCACAAAATCTCAGAGTCAGCATTAGACCCTGTGTTCAAGTCCCAGGACTGGCACACACACAAGTGTGCATGCACATACACACATAAACTATTCTTGTGGGCTTTGTAAATATCCTCAGCAAAGTACTAGTGAATCAAATGCAGTAGTATATAAAATGTATCATATATATCAAGATCTATTCACCTATCTCACCACTGACTAGCTGACTCATCTCAGTAATGCAAGGTTGGTTTAATCTTCAAGCATCAATGCCATGTGCTATACCAGCATATTGTTAACAAAAAGAAAAAGGAGTTGTGTGATCAGTAGCTTCAGAAAAGCAGTTGACAATGTCTAGAACTCACTTATGATTTTTCTAAACACTCTCAACAAATTAGACATAGAAAACCACATCGTCAATCTATTAAATGCATTCATGAAAAACTTATAGCTAAAACCACACTTTAAGGTAGAAAGAGAATGTTTCTACTTAACAACCCAGAATAAAGACAACTATATGGCCATGGCCATTCTATCTACACTGTGCTTGAAATCCTAGCAAGTTCAATGTCAAGAAACTAGAGGCATATGGTGGAAAAGGAAAACTCTTCATAGACAACATTATCATGTAGAAACAGTCCTAAAAAATCTACTACAACTCTCAGAAACTGCTAGTGGCAATATGAAATAGTGTAGATGCTTTGAAATACAGACAAACAAGTCTTCACAAACCAAAAGTTACACCTAACACACTACTATTCAGCATGCAACTTCTATGGAGGAAAAGAAAAAAATACATAAATATGAATACACATATCTAAATGTCCATAGAAGCTTTATTCATAATAATCCCAAAGTGGAGATACCCTCAATGTCTAATAAGAGGCAGTTAACCAAATAAAAGAAGCCATACAACCACAAAACAGAATGCTTCTCTGCACCAAAACTGTTGACCTATGAGTGTGGACAAATCTTGAGGTGTTCAGGCCTGCAAGAGAAGCTGTGCACCCTGAGCAAGATACTGCGGGCTTACATGGGCTTCAGACACTACGGTCAATCCTCAGTGAGAAGAGGGGATGCGAGTTGCATTGGGCTGGAGGCAGGGAGACGCTGAGGGTGACTCCGTCTTATAGGTTAGTGGTGGAGGTGGTCGCATGGGTACTGCCAAAGTCATTGCCAAATTCATCAGATTATGATTCATGTGCCTATATTTTATAAAATGCCAATTACACTCGGTAAATTTGATTTTGGAAATTGATCCTGAAATGGGCACACAGCCATCTATACAATTTAAAACAAAAGAGCTGAGTCAGAATGTGGGCTGTTTAGATGTGGGACCAATATGGAACCTGGAGGAGCTTCAGCTAGAGAGACTAGCAGTCCCGGGCTGCAAAGCAGAAATTCAGAAGCCAAGTTGTGACTGACTGTAATTAAAATTTCACATAACCTTGGAAAAGCCATGTCACTCCTCTAGTTCAATATCCTTGCTCAGAATCTGAGTGTTCTGACAGATATTGCCTGAGATTTTGATCTGCTCTTATACGAACTGTTATTGTTCATTTTGTATTGCTAATCTAGTGTTCCACAGTTTCTAATAAAACTGAGCCTATTGCCAGGGAAAAACAATCACCCTCATACATATCCCAGCCAATTTAAAAGTATAAGTAGATCTCTAATTTTTAAAGGCCCCAATTGAACCTGTCAGAGCAGATTTCTCTCTGTTCTCGGTCTGTGATATGACATAAAATCAATAATAGCAGTGATGCAGTCCACTTAGTAAACCAAACACCCAAGACTAGAAGCCAGGGCTCATCCTGAAGGAGTCCAGCTCAGAAGATTCTTTAAGGTCACAGAAGCATTCAAATAAAAAAAAAAAGCTGGACCATTACATTCCAGTTAATTAGCACTTTTGGCCAGAGTCTCCTGAGTGTTAGTTATGCCTCAAACATGCCAAGTAGCTCCAAATTAAATGGCAGAGCCACACTAAGGAGAGAGCCTTTTGGAACAACGGCAGCCATCCAGCTCAGGAGCTCAGAGACCCTGGAGTCTGAGAAGCAGGTGGATAAAGGTCTAGGAACTAATCAAAGACTCTACAGTTTGGTTCAGGTTAGAAAGGGAAGCCACAAGTCAGAGACCAGAGAGCAGGGAGACGCTGAGGGTGACTGGGCCCTGGCCATCTGCTTGGGGAATGGCAGACTTACAAGGTAACCGATGAGCTCAAGCCCCAGAGCCTCAAGCAAAGGCTGTTAGAAGCCTTTGCAGAAATCCCTCATGCTCCAACTCATGCTACTTGGGCACCCTAATTTTTCTCTACCTTATTAGCACATGTCACATTTTAAGTGATACGCTTTTCCAACAAATGTATTCGCATCCTACACTGGCCCCAATCATTCTCCCATCTCATGGGGGATTCTCCTGATGTATCCAAATGTAAATGTATTTTAATAGACCCTGCAAAACGTCCTTGCAGAAGTTGAATCATTTCACATGCTAAAAATGTTATTTGAAAGAGCAGTGCTGGCAGAATTGCAATACCTGAATTGAAACTATACTACAAAGCTATAGTAACAAAAAATGGTACTAGCACTAAAACAGTCACATAGATCAAGGGAATAGAAGGTCCAGAAATAAACCCGAGCAGGTACTGCCATCCAATCCCTGCCAAGACACCAAACATGCACTGACAAACAGCCTCCAGATATCCACATGGAGAAGACTGAAACCGGACCTTATCTCTCATCTTGAACAAAAATCAACACAGAGTGGATCAAAGACCTTAATATAAGATCTGAAAATTTTAAACTATTATGGGAAAACATTTCAAGATATAAGCAGAGGCAATGAAATCCTTACTAAGACTCCAAATGTTCAGGAAATAAGAGCACGATTGACAAATGGCATGGCACCAAATTTAAAAGTTCTTACACAACACAAGAGAAAGAGACAGCATGCGCCAGCCCACAGGAGGGGAGGGAGTCTCTGCCTGCTACTCGTCTGCTAGGGAATTAATATCCAGAATAGAGAGAGAACTCAAAAAATTAAACGCCAAGAAAAGCAAATAATCCAATCAACAAATGGGTAATTAAACCGAGTACTTTTCAAATTGCACATGGCAAATAAATATAGCAAGAAAAATGTTCAACATTTTTAGTCATCAGGGAAATGCAAATCAAAATGAGACTGAGATTTCATCATACCCCAGTCAGAATGGCCATTATCAAGAAAACAAACAACAACACATGGTGGTAAGGGCGTTGGGAGGGGTGAGGAAGGAACTTTGATTCACGGCTGGTGGAAATGTAAAATAATACAGCCGCGATGGAAACCTGTGTGGAGGCTCTTCAAAACCAAAGCCCAAAACAAACATACAAATCTCCCATAGGATCAGCAGGACTACTTCTGGATAGTGGCCTGAATGAATCAAAGTCAGCTCACCATAAACACGCTTGCATATTCATGTTTATTGTGACTCTATTCACAGTACCAAATTATAGAATCTGCCCAAAAGTATGATATACATACACCATAGACTTTTACTCATCCAAAAAAAAAAAAAAAAGAATGAAATAATGTCATTTGCTAGAAAATAGATGGTACTGGAGACCACTGTGTTTGGTGTAATAAGCCAGTCCTACAAAATCAGGCATCATCTTACTTCCCAGCCTGTAGAAGCTAGGCGAAAACAGAAAACAACACAAGGAGAAAAGAAAGAGAAAAAGAAAGAAGAAGACAGAATGATACACACAAACAACAACATAATAATACCCTTTTCTTTGTACCATTAATATATTCTAATAAAAATTAAATACTTTTCTTTTACAACAAGTAGTATTTGAGAGCACTTCATTTCTCAGAACAGCGAAAGCAAGGACTGCAGACATAGCCCAAAGCAGAGTGCTCCCTAGCGTGTACAGGCTCTGGGTTTGTTCCTTAGCATTGAAAAAAAAATCCACACAATTTTGAAAGCAAGGCTATGTTGCTTTTGGGCTTTTTAACAATCGGATGTATTTTAAAACAATAATCAGTGCAGCTTTATTTTACATTAATTCATTATTGTGAAAGCTGACATCTTTTTTACGCTAGGCCGTGTTCCTTTGTGAGTTAGATACTCATACCCTTCATATTTCTTTATGACCCATCGGTGTCAGCACGAGATTTCTGGGAAGTTTTACGTATTAAAGAGATTACCCTTGTGCAAAATCATGTCTGCAGATAAAGACAATACTACTACTTCATTTCTAATAGCTAGGCCTTTTGAAAAAATATGTTTTTCTTTTCTTGGCATATTGCTCTGATAAGGGATAGTAAATGGTTGGAGGAGGATAAGGATTCCAAATATTCACCCACACTGATACAGAGAACTGGTTTTTGACCAAGGGTGAAGGCAACTCAATGATCAAATTCCTCTTTCCAACAAACAATCATAGAACTGAATTAACAAACCCAGCCCCCCCCCCAGCCTACACCCCGCCCTATGCTGTGCATGCATCATGTGGGACACCAGCTCCTCTACACTGACACCACGAGGCTTCTGTGCCACCTCTGGATAGGATCAGAGACCACCGAAGACACAAAGCCACTACACATTAAAGGGAAAAAATAATTTCATGAAAAATTGAAACAAAACAATTTATATAGGTGATCTAGATGTTGACTTAGATAACCAAATCTGCCCATCGGTGCAGTCTGTCAAATGTATTGACATGTGGCTGTTTATAATGCTATCTTTTTATGTCTGGAGGACCCACAGTATGCTGCGTTTCCCTCTTTTTTTTCTCTCTTTTGCTCTTTCATACTGGAGTTTGAAGCCAAGGCAAGTGCTCTACTTGCTAGGCAAGTGCTCTACTGCTTAAGCCATAACCCCAGTCCTTCTTGCTTTAGGGGTCTCACATTTATAGCTGGCTTAAAGCAACATCAATCCATTTATACTTCTTGCATCTTGAGATGATAGACACATGCCGCTACAGTTTTTTATTGGTTGAGATGAGACCTTAGGTACTTTTTTGCCTGGGCTGGCCTCAAACTTAGTCCTTCCAATCTGTGCCTCACACATAACAAGGCATGGAGCCAGCGCACCCAGCTCCCGTTTCAGTCTAAACATTGAAATTTGTGAGTCACTGTATCTTTTCTTGATATGTCTGCTGGGAGGAGGTGGTATCAACTTTATTATTGTTTTGACACATTCACCTTTTAGCTTTGTTATTTTTCTTAAGTGTCTATAGCTAGCACAGGATACCTGCTATGTGGGCTCTGGTATGTTGAAGACTTACATGTTAATTTTGTACAGTGTCTGCTACATGGAAAGATTGCTCTCTTCTTTGCAGGCTCGGAACCTGGCTTTACATAGCGAGTATCCACAAGGCAAAGCCCCAGGGATGAGGGCAGTGCACAGTGGACACACCTTCAGTAGGCCTGAGGCCACACAGGGCCGGGCTGATCACCATGGCACAAACTCCTTGCCACACTGGAGTACTAGGCTCAGATTCTCCAACAGCATGGAAGTTACTGAGGGAGGGGTACACCCATGCTCTGTATGCCAAGAGCCTCCGAGGCCAGGGCTCCACATGCACCTGCTCAATGCCACGCGGTGACAACATCATTACCAGGATCTCAAAGAAACAAGGAAAGCTTGCATTATTTGGCTCCTTCTAGGTTCCAGGCACTGTGCTAGCTGCTGTAGGAACTTTGTCTAGCCACAAAGTGACCTAAGCAGTACTGTCTAAAAAGCTTGGCAATCGCTAGCTGGGTGTGGTGGCAGCCACACACCTCTCCCCTCATCCAGAAGCACCAGTGCAGCCCTCCCCTGCCTCCTCCCTAGCTCCCTGCCTGCAGCTCAGGGGCCCTCACTGCAACCTTTGCCATCACATGAGGAGGAGGAGAATGGACTAAGTGAGACCTGAGATTCACCCCCATGCCTTGTACAGAGTGGTCACACCAGTGTCGACTGTGCGTGCGGCCTGGTTCTCATCTCGCCTCGGGGCTCCAGAGCAGGGCCATGTGTCCCCAGAGGGACGCCTGGAATAGGACCTGACCCTGCTACAGGCTTAAGCCAGAGTTGGGCTTCAAGTGAGGAGGGTGAATGGGACAAGGTTGCCTCTTTAGCAGAAGAGGTGATAGTCGCGTTGTAGAGAACAGGCTATGGCCCATCATCTCAGAGTCACCAAGGGCCTGTCTGGAAACCAGCTTCAGTGAACGATCAATTGCTGCAGGGCATGTATGGATGGATGTGCTGCCCCCCCCCACACACACACGCATACTACGAACTGAAACAAGCAGCCGATGCAGAGGGAGGCAACATTTCCTCAGCCAGAAACACCCAGTACAGGTGTGACAGCAGAGGTCACTGTTAGAAGCTAACATGTGCCCGTCTGTATCTGCTCACTCTGCCCCAGGTCTGTAGGCCTAGAGAGATGGAACCAGAGCAGTATCCTACCCAGCAGGTGTGGAAGGACGCACAGGGACGCCACATCTTTGAATCCTAGCTCCACGTGGAGCGATGGGAAGGTTAAGTCTGCGATAACACGTCTCTCTGATCTTGTTAGTCCCCTATCCTTGCTAGGACCGGTGCACCTTCATTAAGTCCCCAGTCCCATTTTGGCCTCAATGTACTTTGCCTGCGTGCTGACGCTCTGATAGGGAAGGGCTACATGGTCTGTTCACCTGTCCTTGAAACAGGGAGCTGATTTACTCAAATGGTTGACACATGATTATGGCTTCACCCAGGAGATGCACAAGAATCAGGAAGATCTAAATCACAGAGGACACTTTCTTGTTAATGAGGCCTGAGGAAGTAGGAAGGTCTTTATTTGAGGAAGCTGTAAGTATGCCAGACAAATAGAGGAAAGGTCTGTACTAAGTGCTTCTCTTGATTATGTGACTATTAAAAAACCATAATAAAAATATGTAACTATTACCTACTTTTTATAAGAAAGCTGAAACTGAATGTTTTCATGCGCCCAATAGCTAATATGCTAGCTACATTGAAATCTGAACCTGCGCTCTAGTCATTAAGCCACGGATGCACTTAACTTCCTTCCTATCTGGCATTAAGGCACTGTGCAAACAGAAGGCTTGGAGTTGAGGCTCTCTGCTCTGCTCTGCTCTGCTCTGCAGTGGTGCCTGTGCCTTCCCCTGTGTGCCAGCTGCCTCCCTAGGAAGCATGGTGGAGATCAGAGGGTGTGATCAAGCTGCTGAGGCAACAGTTCCTATCAGCTGCTTTCAGTTCTAGAAAACTGGCCATGCTGGCCATCGGTGACTACACTGACTTCTTCATTGATTTTTTTCATTGACAGCTCCATGGCCTGCATGTTCCAATTTGACTGCATCTGGAGCAAGAACCCAGAAAAACCACATGGTTGCTGCTAGTACCGAACACCTTATAGAACCTACAGCTACCTTGGGAACCTGGGGACTCACTTGAGAAGTAGAGCCAAGGAGCCACCATGTCTTCCTCCTCCTCTACTGACAGTCCCAGGTACATGAGGATAATGAACCACAGAAACATGTTCTAAATGGCTAGCATTACCGTAGGCTTGCCATGAGTGGAGCGACTCGTGACTGCAGTGCACGTCAACCATGTTTCCAGAAGATGGGGGTAGCCCTTCTGACTGTCCTGTTCAGAACATGATTCCTATGTCCACGGAAACTACCAAGGTCAGTGGTGAGGTTATTTCTGAGTTTAATGAGTTTACACTGGCAAGGCCTGTATCCTAGGTCCCGTTCAGCTAATCAGGCATATGACTTACCATCTAGAAGAAACCAGTCATGATACCATCCTGAGATGGTCAAGCGTGCACGACAGGCCTCTTTGGAAGGCATCCTGGGATTCAAGGAGGCCCATGTTTCCTGAAACTATGGTAGAGTCCATTCAAAGGTAGGATGCTGGGGCTGGCCTAACCTTCAACTACCAACAGGCTAATTTCCAGGTATGAATTTGGTGACAAGTGCATGACAGGTCTCACTGTCAATACAGCCTCCAAGTCTCAACAACAGCAAGGGAAAAGAAGCCCTCGGTGAGGGAGATCTCCGACCCAGCTCTACTCCAACACACCCTGAGCCTCCTAGCCCTGCCCTTCTCCACTGCCGAAAGGAGGTCAGAAGAGTTGCATACAACCAAGCCCTCACGAAGGGAAAAGCATATACACACACAGTGAGATGTCCAAATACCCCTGCAAAGCAATGTGCTGCCAACAGTCCAGGTGTTCAAACAGCACAGAGCTGCCAGCACGGCATGGTATGCCAGGGTGAACTGAGAGAACTCTGAAGTCCTCTGTCCCAGCATCAAAGATCAAGTTGCCTTAATACAGAAAGTTAGAATTATTCAGTAAGTAACCTTGCTTTTAACTGGAGGAACCAAGACCCAGAAAGGAATCATGTGATCTCCCTGGAACCACTGCCACAGCCAGGGTGCACATCTGGCCATTTGGCACACCAAATCTCTGTGGAGGGAGAGAAAGAGCCCTCAAGTGACGCCCGCCTAGAAGGCTATCAGCTTGCTGTTCCAGTTTCTGTCAGAGAAACATAGCAAAGGCCAATGAAGAAAAGACATCTCAGAACAAGCTGCACAGGAAAGAAAGAGGCGTGGCTATCATTAAACAGGAAAAGATGACCAACAAATCCATGTTTGGGAACAAATGAGGAACTCTGAATATGAGATCAATATTAAATAATACTGTCATTCCAGTGTCAAAGTTCGTGGCTATGATAATGGTTATTTAGGATAATAACATTGCTCTTAGGAGGTTTATAAAGAGGTATTTAAGTAGAAGTAAAAATGAAGGCTGCAACTTATTTTAAAAAGGGTCCAGAGAAACAGACACAGAGAGAATGACATACAGAGAGACAGGACAGAAGGCAGGGAATAGGCATCGATTCTCATTATTCTTTCAACTGTGTGTTTGAAATATTTCAGAAGATAACACTGGAAAAGTCATTGACCAATCAAGCATGCCAGGACTTCGACTTTACAAATGACCAACACTGCGCTGTGTACAGAGTACAGGAGCTACCTTGCTGAGCTCACATCTTCCAAGGATGGTTTCACCTGAGGAAGCATCTCCTCTCCCAGAGCCTCCTTCCCCTTATCTTCCCAATGGAATCCATGTAATAGGAGCTCTTCAGTTATTTTCCAGCTCAACTGGCACAGTGGGCAAGAGCTGGGTGCATCCAACCTGTTTCTGCTATGGACAGCGGCTATCCCAGCCCCTCAGAGGACCGGGAAATGGCTGCGGTTTAGTAAGTGTGATAGCAAGCCCTCCACTGGGCTTCCATCTGCAATGAAGAAGGCTGATCCAGCAGCTGGGGTGACAGTTGCATCCTCTCCCCTCTTTGAGCTGCTCTTCTAGTCCTTCAGGGTTATCTTATGTAGGCCGACAGGAAATGAGGGTAAGGGAAGGAAATGCCTGATCATGAACATCCAGGAGGCATTTAATTGTTTTGTTTTCTCTTTGTGCAGTTTAAGACTCAATCCTTAAAATTAAATAAATAATAAAGAGCTCATTACCCTCATTTCACAGGTGAGGAAAACGGGGTGTAAGGAAGATTACATGAGCCCAGTTCTCCGCTCTCCACCTGGATGTGAAGAACTTCTATCCAGGTTGCTATCTGACGGTCCTGCAGCCGGTGCCGCTCCAGCGATGCTCTCACTGCACGTGGATGGATGGGGAAGTTGTGTGGAGGAGCTCACAGCAGAGTCGCCAGCCAAGCGTGTTTAATCGGGGAGCCGGGTGACCCCAGGGCAGTGCTTCTGATTTACATGTTGGGTGGGGCCTGAGAGTCTGCATTGCTCCCAGGTCCCCGAAGCTGTGGGTCTAGGGACCACACCTCAAGATCCACCACCCTGAAGGTGATGCAGACGGGGACCACATCCCTAATGGGTAGGACAGGGAACAGATAGGTCTTGTGGACTCTACCTCTTCCTTCTCCGCTCCAGCAGCCCTTCCAGGCTGACCAGAGCCCTGGGCCAGCTGCCCTGGCTATGGTCCGGCCCACTGCTCTGCTCAGGACTGCATGGGTAACTCATCCATTGCATTAGGGGGTGAAGCTGAGATAGTGCTCCCAGCTTGGCCAGCTTCCACCGCAACTCAGTAGAGGTAAACAGACCATGCTACTCCAGTGTGTAGCTCTGTCATTCTAAATTCAGATCATACAAGAAGGGTGCTCACTAGGCACCCTCAACCCCAACTGAAGACATCCCAGGGCTAGTCATCAAATCAAGGCCTGATCCCAAATGCCGTCCTTTTGTCTCTTTGTGACCATCTGTGGAGCAACTAACTACCTTGCACCAGACACTTGGGTCAAACTAACAAAATCCCCCACCCCCAAAACCCACAAATAACAAGGGGCTAGGATACAGCATGATGCTTTGGGACCCACTCCCTATGATCGACCCTGACTTCGGCCTACCCATACGCCCATAGCTTTTTGTTCTAGCTCAATAAAGAAACTGTAGTTTGAGTCTATAACTTGCCCAGCTATCTCTACGGCTTGCTATTGGTGAAATGAGGGCCTGCAGGGACCCCACTCCAAAGCCCTACCAACTGATAGATAAGGCCCCAAGTCAAGACAGGCATCACAACCTGTCCAGCTTATTCCCGAGAGTTCCTCCAGACCCAAGCGTGCCCCCTGGCACTGAGCTCAGAGCTTGGCACGCTGCCTAATAAAGAGGATCGATACATGCTTACAGTGAAAGAAACACCTTCTGAATTGATATTCAAGGCTTTCAGAGGATTACAGCTTCTGGCTTCTGGAAGAATAAGTCCCTATTATAAATGGAAACCTCATAGTCCTGAAGATGCTATTTTTTTTTAAAAGCACAGCTGTGAAAATGGAAATTATCCCTTGTGTGCTAAATATGCGTTTCTAATTACACTCACCTAAGACATTCACTCTAAAGACTAAGAATAGCTAAATAATATAACTTACAAAGGAGCAATATTCTGTGTCAGCTGAAAACATTAAGCCAGAGGTAAGCTAGGATTAGTAGTCAATAAGTCATCCCAAGGAATCGGTGACATTAAAATAGGAAGAAGTTGAGGGCACAGTGCCTCATACCTCCAAAACAGAGGTCAATGGCCACTGAAGCGTCTGACTTCCTGCTTCATGTGAGTCCTTGCCTGTGGTCTCCCTACCTCCACCAGATAGAGAAAAAAAAGGAAGAGAAAATGGAGTCCAACGCCACAGTCACACGCCAGCCCCGCCCTTTCCTCTTTCCTTTTGTATGTGATGAGATGCTAAAAGTTTTTTTTGCCCTGCAGATACAGCTACTGAATAAGAAAAGGACCTTGGTCTCTGGGTCAGCTCCTGGTGCTGCCACCTGGAAATTAGCTGGCATCCTAAGGAAGAGGATGGCAGCAGTGTGGTTTTCTGGGAACTTGCAACCAAGCAGTGCAAGGAGAAGGCTCCCAGCTCAACCCCAACACCACAGTCGCAGATCAATTGTGTTCCTCAATTCATCTTGTGCCAAATGGTTTCTCGGAGTCAATACTACTCTATTTAACTATGAAAAATGAAAGGCGGTTATTGCCAAGCCCACCACTTGAACTTACTATTGTAGTGCTATTGGCTTTCCATAAATCAGCTGTCTGTCTCCAAAGAATGGTGGGATTTTAACTAGAAGAAAAGGGAACCTGGGAATTCTTTTTAAGTACAATTTGAGCTGAATCCATACTTGGCAAAGAGCTCCTGGAGCATTGCTAAGCAGTCTTCCTCTTGAGGAACAGCAAGGTTGGAACGCATGTTCCTGCCCGAGGGCCCTGGGCCCCACCGTGGACAGTCCCTGAGTCCTGCCCCTCTAGTAGTACCTGTCATCGTCTCCTTCCCCTCAGAACTGCTCCTAAGAGGCAGACGGACTCATCCGCCTCCTCTCTGGCAGGCTAGGTAGGCCTACTCCCCCACATGGAAGAGCAAGACCAGCTCATGTGACCAGATCCCAGGGTTCATGCTGGAGGCAGGCTGAGAAGAGCCGGCGGGCCGGGGCTTCTCAGAACCACTGGGACACTCTGTCCTCTCCCCGCCTTCTGCCCCTAAGGGCTTCTGCCAGACAGGATGGATGGCAGGAGGTCCCAGCAGCAGTCCGTGCTGACCCCAGCCTTGAACAGCCTCTCTGATGTTTCTCACCCAGAAGCCAGCTCCCAGAGCGGTGTGGTGTGACTGGCACACCCACCAAAGGCCACCTCCCCATGACACACTTTCCAAATCCTCTGGCCTAAAGCACAGGCCTTGCTCCTCAATGCTCCCTCCTGCTTCTAACTCATAATCACTGTTTAATTTTTCCATGTGATAAGGGTTCAGTTGAAACTTCATCCTGAGGTATAAACAAAGATCTGAGTTCCGATCTTAGCTCCATAAGGAACAAAGCTGGATATGGTAGTTCAGCTGGGGGCCCAGGTTTTCCATCTGCAAAGTGTGAGAGACAGTCTGTGGGCTTGCTCTGCAGAAGAGAAATACGCACAGGAAAGTCTAGCAGGGATCCTGACACACCAAAATACTCTGTTCTGCCTCAGGGCTGTGGGACAAGCCGCGTGCTTTGATGAGAAGGGAGTGTGGGGGATGTGCGAGGCTGTGCAAGGACACCTGTGGCCTCCCACGGGCGCTCCACTCTGCAGGGCGCCGGGTTTGGTGAAGTTCCCCCACGTCTGGGACACACAGCCGTGCGGTAGCTGGTCTCCTCTCCTGCACGCATGCACACGCCTGCACAGGCACCTTCTGGAAGCATGCACACAGACACTGAACAAGCACACCTCCTGCACATGGGGGAGAGCTCCGACCGCAGTGCGCTAAGAATAGCTTGGGCAGAAGGAGAGTGCTGTGGGACGGGCACGCGAGTTGTTCTCTGAAGAGGCCCACCTGGCTGGGAGGGTATGCTGACCCTCAAGTGTTTTGTTACAGAGACAGAAAGCTGACAGACACACCATGCCCACTGGGCATCAACAGCCGTGTCCCCCGAGTTAGCCCATCTCCTTGTCTGGAAGACACATCCATTGGGAGGCTGGAGCTTGCCACACCCTGAGTACCCAGTAGACCATCACACAGAGACAGTGGCGAGGACGACACTTCCACAGAAGAGGAGACTGAAACTGAAGTGACTCCCAGAGGCCATCACACTCGCTGGAGTCAAGGTCAAATATGTCGGGAGGTCAACTGTGGGCCTCGTATGAGTAGGTATGTGGGGAGAAACCCCTATTCAAGTCTTGAGCATCGACTCTTAGGGATGTAACTTCTTCCCAAAGGCTCAAGTAGAACTCAAATGGATCTGCACACAGAACAGGGTACTGTCCGCTCCATGACCTGGACTGCCCAACCCCCACGCCGAATCAGGGTGCCAAGTGCCCCCTCGTGTGTGCCCCCCCCACCCGCATCATCGCCTTGGTCACTGTGTGGACCGCATTACAGTGAGGGGCTCCGGCATTCCCCACCTGGCATGTGAGAAATGCTCAGGAAACATCAGTGGAGGAGAAGAACAGGAAAGGGGGATGGGGCAGAGCAGAGTAATAGCTGAAGGGACTGGAGCAACGACTCCAAAGCTGACAGGGTGGTGTCGCGACAAGTCCTTGATGGCTATTTTAGAATCGTCAGACATGGGGAAAGCACAGCCCCACACATGGCGTCTCTGGCCACTTTGTGCAAGGAATCAATGAGAAGGAAGAGTGTCCATTTCAGCTTCCAGATGTGGACAATATCCCCAATCCCATCCACAACTACAGAAAGGGTGGATGGAGGAACCCTGAAAACCTGGAACACGAGGGCCAGGCATTGTGGCGTATCCCTGTAATCCTAGCTACGCAGGAGGCAGAGACTAGAAGAGCTCAGATTAAGGACTGCTCAGGCAAAAAGTCAGTGAGACCCCATCTGAGTCAATAAGCTCGCAAAGCAATGCTCGCTCATCTCCCAGCTACCCAGGAGATATAGGTAGGAAGGTCACAGTCTACAGTTGGTTCACACAAGACCCTATTTGAAAAATAATAAAACCAAAAGGGGCTGGAGGAACGGCTCAAGTGGTGGAGCATCTGCCTAGCAAGTGCAAAGCCCTTAGCACAGAAAAAAACAAAAACTTCAGTCACAGCACAAACGGCTTTTCCATAATCATCAAGATGCATGCAACAGCTGGAATCTACTGGTGCCTCTGGACTCCTGCAAATCCTGCACCTTCGCATGGTCACATTGCAGACAAGTGTGTTTAAACACCTGTCCCCATGTGCAGTTGGAAGCCTTCAGGGCTACAAGCACATGTGTGTCCCCAAAGTATCTTACTGGTCTATCTTTCTCTCCTGACACAGATGAGGACTTGGGGAGGCTATCGATGACATCGTCCCTCTCCACACACAACACCTTCTGCTTCGACCCAGGACGAACATGCTGCTGGCAGCTCCCACCCACTCTACCTCACCAGTGAAATATGGTTCATTTTTCTGCTTCTTTTATTTGCATTCAAGAACATGAAGCAAATAGCAAACAAAACAAGGTTTTAAGAAAGGGGACATTCTGTTCTCCAGAGATTTGTACTTAATGGCCTATAAAGGACATTTGTAATTATTTAAAGACGCTTAATTAGGATGACTGCTTCCCCACATAAGACAGAAATACAATTTGTAGACCTGCGATGCTTCTGGGTGAGCCCATGCAGAGAAGACCTGATGAGAACTGCACACATTTAAACTCATTATTAGTGATTCTGAATTTCTAATTCCACACAAGTGACAATGTGTTTCCAATCCAACTGTGTCCGCCACATTTCTTTCTACTGTGATAGTCAAGGTAATAGAGGAAGAAAAATGAGGAGGAAGAGCAGGAAGAGGGTCATGCGCTCTCCCGCTTGCAGTTTCTGTCCAGCATCAGTAGTTAGACCACAACTCATGTAGGTGGACAGGTGAGTGCTAGAGAAGAGACCAACAACAGAGGAGACCATAGGGGAGGAAGCAAGGCCATGCAAGGAGGCTGGAACGCAAAGGTCCCGACTGTTAATTCAAAATCACCATAGCACATACAGAATATGGCGAGGCTGCCCATCACACAGTGCTCTCCAGAAAGCAAACTTACACCCCATATACCACTGAGTTTAGTGGTTAAGTCTGGAATAATTGAAGTCACAAGATAAATGACAGCAGATTCTAAGCCATAGAATAAACAAATATGCATAACCTCTGTTGACATTAGCAAGCAAAAGGAGAAAATGAGACACCTCCTTTCTACAGAATTCTAGCAAATGATCACAGAAGGAACTATGGAAAGGGAAAAGTCACCATTCGGTGAGCACTGAAGCAGACATTACTCAGGGAAGGAGGGTAAGAAACAGGACAGTGATACAGACCAACAGTACCCCTGAACTAAATGCAAGAGGAAATCTAGTAACTCTCTAGTGGACTAAGATGGCAGATGCCACTATGATCATGTGACCAGGGAAAAAACCTGCCAAAGCACAACTCATCACTCCCGCTCCCAGTGTCACAAGACATCATCAGGCAGGACCACTCAGTCACATCGAGGGGTGTTCTGAAAAGTAACTCAGTGTCAACCATAAAGCTTGGCCTGTTTCCCGTGGAGCTGCCCCTGAAGAAAGCAGCTGGTGACATCCTGACAACTAAATACATGGGGTCCCTAGACAAGTCCTGGCCACAAAGTAGACATCCATTTTTCTAAATACACAGCTAGAAAAGGTTTTAACTGGGAGACAGCAAGGGAAAGGGTGATACTGTCCAAAAAGAAATGTGCTCTTTACCTTACTTCTGTAACTGCAACCCCTTTGTATGGCACCTTTATAGCAACAAATTTTTTACAAAAATAAGAAAATGTTTTAATGGTGAGAAAGAAACAACTATAATAGCAGTATAATAGCCACAGTAACTTTCACTGTACTGTGTGCACTGTGTTACGTACTTAAAATTTTGTCAAGATGCTAGTTCTCATGTCCACTGCCCGTGCCATGACCAAGAAAAGAAAATTACACGGAGAGTAATTAAACTGGTGCCCAGCAGGGTAGCCTGGAGCTGGCAAGCAAGCCTCCTCTCCAGGAGCCCTCCTGTAATATCAGCTGGACACTTTGCTTCCCTGAGCACACCACATACAGAAGTGTTGGCAAAACCAAGGCTAGGCACGACTCTGGATCCGGGGAGATTGCCCCTGTGGATTTTGGAAGATCCCTAGGTCAGACCTTCAATGAGTTGAGATCAGAATCAGTGGACTTGCCCCAAATGAGCATATGGACCCTATCTTCCCTGTACATACCAGAGTTGCTGTCAGGGGCTCGGGCCTGCTGCTTCCTTCCTCAAAGATCCCGGATACTCCATTCTACTGTTACTGCTTCTCCAACATGACCCCCAGTTCCCTGCCCTCCCCAGCCCTGCATCCTACTGCAGTTGCTGCCTCTGCTGACCTCTCCCTCTGCCCTCAGAATCTTGTTCTTCCTGGAGGCTCAGCTTTCAGCACCCCTGTATGTCTCCTGGAACCCCCACTTGGGTTTGGCCTGTCACCCTGGTCACAGCCCCGGGTACCAGTTCTGCCCTCCTTCCTGTCTATTTGCTGCCTGCCCTCACATGGGAAGACAAGCTCAAGTCACTGTCTCAACCCCAGCGTACCGCGGTGCCCGGCACTCAGCGGTGCTCAATGCACAGACCATGGTGCCTGGCCCCAGTGCCCACTCACCCCTCTGGGTCATGTTCTATCCTCTCCCTACCTCACCTCCTAAACCCTAGGGCACTGGTGGCCCTGCCTGGCCGTTCTACTGAAATGGCTCTCCTCTCCCCACAAACAGCAGGACTGCTGCCCCCCTCCGGCAGAGCACCTCTCCTTCTCTGTGAAGCCCCATGGCTCACCTTTCACTCGTCTGCTGTGGCTTTCCCGGCTCTGTACACCAAGACACCACACCTTTTATGAGTGGCATAGTCAAATAATTAATTTTCCCAATTCACCTGACAGACTTGGCAGGAAAAACAAATTCCTATGCCAATTACACACAAACCCACACGACCCCTTCTGAAAATCAGGAAGGAAGCTATTGTGCTTGCACCCTGAAAGCCAACTTTCGTCTACTCTTTCTTGTTTTACAGTGACAGTAATTGACATCTACCCAGAATTCTGTGTACCATGAGTTGGAGACTGCAACTCTAAGGATAAAAGGAAGAACCACAACCTCTTCCTCCCTTCCCCCTCCAAAACAAACAAACAAAACACCCCAGGAGGGGCAGGAGGCATTTGAGTCAGTGGGAGAAAGATTGGTAGAAGGGCAGCTGCAGGTAAGGGCCCCTGTGCCTGTCCTGTGTGGCGGATATGTGGGCTTGGTGCTCCTGGAAGGCTGGAACCACGAATCTCCTTGTGCTGTGCCCAATCTCACAGGCCCAAGAGATACAGGAGAAACTGACATGCACACCATTGGGCTTGAAAGCTGGAGGTCCGAGGGAGTGCAAAGGCTGGGCAAAGAGCAGAATGGTTCCGATTCTTTCCCTGGGAGTTTGGCAAGCACTTGTCTGGTGTTAGAACTCCCAGCCCTGGGAACTTGGTGAGGGTCCAGATGAAGAGGCGGTGGGGCAGAGTTACAGTCTCTGAAACAACCTGGCAAACAAGCTCTTCCCCACCACCGGAGGGACCGATCCTAACATATTTACACAATACGGCTCATTTTAATTTTTTAATTTTCATTTTATTTTGAATTAACATACATCACCAAAGAGGGTTCCATACATGTATAGTGTACTGTGAACACGTTCACTCCTCTATTATATGCTCATTTCTCCTCCTCGCTTTCCTCTTATAAACAGTTTGGTGGGCTTCATTATGTTGTCTTCATTTACCACACACACACACACACACACACACACACACACGTGTGCATACACACATTTTCTTTATTCATTCATGTACTGTTGGGCTCATCTGCTCAGTCTAAGTTTAGCTATTGTGAACAGAGTTGTAATAAACAAGGGTATGCAGGTATCTCTCTTGTACATTGATTTACACTCCTACCGGGGTGGAGGGAAGAGCTGGAGATCCCAGTAGCAGAGAGGCATTGTTTCTTGTGTCAAAAAAGAAGCAGCTTTCGACAGATCATCAATACAACTTGCATCGACCTTCCTGGCTGCCTACTGACTTACCTGGCTTTTTGAGTGCTCACCTCCTGTCTCCTCTTTTGACAGAGCCTTGGAAAACTAGGCTGCCTGGGGACCTGGCAGCAGCCTGGACAGGCTCTCCTGGGAAGCCAGAACCGGGGGAAGCTCTGCCTTTGCATGGCAGAGGGGGCTTCCCGGGATTCACGCCGCTAACCCGGACTCCCGGCCTCTGAAGTAGTGGCAGATGATGGTCACTGAAACTTAACATCCTGCTCCAAGCCCCTGCTGGCAACTGCTCTCTACAAAGCCCCTCCTAGAGGCTGTCCCTGGCCCACTCGGACCACAGTGAAGCTGTGTGTGGAACGTGTCTGCCTCAGTCAGGACTCCCGGCCTTTTTCCCAATCGACACAACACTCGGCTCTCAGCGGAGGCAAGTGAAGTCCACCCCAGGCAGCAGGAGGGAACGGTAGAGCCACAGTGGGAGTGGAGACACCACAGGAGCGGCTGCCACAGGAGACGGGGACAGATGTGAAGACAGAGGAGTTAGAGGTGTGTTGGTCAGGCAGCAGGTTGAGCTCCATGGAACAGTGACGGAGCCCAGTTCAGTGCAATTCCCAATGGCCCTTGCGGTGAGGAACCCGGGAAACGCAGTGCACTGGACTGGCTAGGCTGATGCGCGCGGGGACACTCCCGCCTCCAGAAAGCAGGCGGCACGAGAGGGCTCCAAAAAGAAATTGCTTGCAGAATGTTTTATTAGATTTGCCATAAATTGCAGTTTGTAAATAGGTTAAGGAAAACAAGCCAGCGAGTAAATACGAGCAGAACCCAATTCAAGTAAAATGCTAAGAGTTTGCCGAAAACCGACTAGGTGCCTAAATAAGCCAGTTCCTCAGGAAGCCCACTGTGTGGGGGGAGCTTTTGTTTTTAAGTCTATAAAGGGGAGAAAGATCAAAGCTACCTGGTACCCACACAAAGGACAGTAACTGGCCGTCCGTCCTCAGGGGGCACAGCGGAACACTCCACAGGGAGCGCCATATAGACACTGCACACGTGCACTTTCTCTCCTCGCCAGTACAGGGTCCTGAGTGCGTGCGCGGCATCTGCACTGCACTGGGTACACAGGGAGGATGTGTGTAGGTTCTCCCTGCAGTGTGCCAGGTCACCCGAGGGACTGCCATCTGATACGGGGGGGGGGGAGGTAGGAGCCAAAAGCCTGGCCACCCAGGGAGGACAGCACGTAATCTACGGCAGGGCGGCAGGGGTGTGGCTGGTGCTTGATGACTTGCTTGTGGAGCAGACAGTCCAGTCCAGTCTCCTGTGGAGCTGAGACAGGTAAGCCATCAGACAAGGAAATGCACCAGCACAGCAAGTTGGGTCAGGAGCTCCAGGAACATGTTTGGGGAACATATCCAGCACAGGTGAGAAGAATCTCAAATAGGGCAAGAGCTCTCACGAACCATGGAGTGCCGGGTACAGTGGATGGTGCTGCATCGGTCAGAGCACAAGGAGCAGTCCCCAAAGCCTTCTGACTCTGATTTGACCTTCGAGGTTCTAAATGGCCCAATTGGACTCTTGGCATAAGATTCCCTGTCTTGATTGCCCTGTAGCCCAGGAGAATTGTCCGTGTCCCTTGTCCATTTCTGGGCACTCGGCCTTGGACAAATGTATGGCAAGGGAAGAACTGGACGGAGCCCTGGAGGTACACTTCACACTGCTGAGGAAAACACAGAGGAGAGGCTTGGTGAAAACTGGGGTCAGGATGGCAGGGAAGGAAGTAGGCATGTTCCTTCAGTCGGCAGGCAGTATACACCTAGACCAGTCCACACAGAAACAACAAGCTGATGAGGAAAAGTGGATAGATGAGAGGGAAAAACGCCCCAGGACAGCCGAGAGGGTGACTGTCACCAACCTCAAAGCTCTAAAGGACTTCGCAGAAAGAATTTGAGCCTGGTATTCAGCCACAAGAAATGAGCCTGGCCCAACTCTCAAATGCCTACGAAGCACGTCTTGTATGTAGGTATGAAAGTTTTCTTACATACTCGTGTATGTGCCTGCACACACACACGTGTTAGTGTGACCTTGTATGGAGTACATGTCACAGATCCACACAGCAGTGATTAGACTGGCTTGGTCTTCATGTCCCCAGTGAACACTCTCCACCTGTCTGAAGTGAGTAGCCCAGAAGGTGTATGGAAAGCCAACCCTGGAGACACTTCAGAAAGTACCAGTGGCTCCAGAGGATGAGGAGTGGACAGAGGGAAGGGAAGGCTCTGCTTTCTGTGGCTACTGGTGGCTCTAAAGTCACCAGTGCCCAATGAAACCTGAAGGAGACCAGTTAGCCTCCTGGAGGACTGTCGGGACACTGAGGTTAATCACACCAGGGCAGCCCAAGGGACAGAAGTTCCACTCAGAAATTTTATACTACTGCGAACTAAGTAGTTTTTATTTCCAAATACATTTCTTTCATTAATACTGCTTCTTAAAAAAAAAAAAAGAAGAAGAAGAATTCAAACCCAGACACCCTCCTAATAGAATCAGGCCACAGGATGAAGCAAGAATGGGTGATCATCTATATTACGAAATTCTTAAATCAAAATAGCTTAATTAGTCCATTTGTATTTTGTAGGCAGCAATCAAAGCCTAATTAGTTTACCACAAACAGCACTACTCTGGACACCTGTTCAATCCTCATTCACAACAACGCTTCATTTGGCACAACAATATAGCTTTGCCTAATAAATTAAATCAGTGAGTCTTAACTACCTGAATTATGCATGAACTCTTTGCTGTCAATGCAAGTTTGATTATTTAATCTATGTTACTATATTGAGGAATTTGCCCTTGAATTTTCCCTGCATCCACAATATATTAGGGATTAAGAAAAAGAACATTAGAAGGAAAATGAGACTTTAAAATTATGAGAGTTTAAAAATGCATGAACCAGCTCGCTAACAGGTTCTGCCAGGCTCTGAGCAGTCACACCCAGGAAGGAAGAGGAACCTCCACAGGACTCAACAACCTAACCCAGCCGAGTTCCTGTCAATGGATCCCTTGGCACAGTGCAGGAACTATACTCTAGGTTGGAATGATTCTGAGAACAAAATGAGGTGATGCGTGCATAAGCTCTGTCTGAAGAAGACATTATGAAAATGATAGCCAAGAGATTTCCAAACCCACATCCTAGGTTGGTACCAAGCAGTGGGCAGGACGAGGAAAAACACCTTGATACAAAGATTGTTTGACCCAAGAGGTCAGCCAATGTGCTATGGCATATTCACAAAACAAAACAGGTGCCGCAGGGTCCCCATGGTGGATGCCGAAGCACCAGTCAACAAAACTGTAGAAATACAACAGCTGGAGGGCTGCTGGGAGCCGGGGGCAGGGCCAGGCTGCCCACAGAGGGGCACCAGTGTGCCGGGGTGGAGACACTCTGCAGTCTCGATCTGGACAGCCTGGTAACGCATATGACTGCCAAAACGCACAGAACAGTGCACCAGAATGAATGACATTTAGTGCATGTAAACCACATTTCTATAAATTAAACTTGCTAAATGAAAAGGAAAGCCACACACTAGGAAAAAGAATTACCTATCGTCATATTTTGTACCTGTAGCTTTACTGTGCAAATATGCAAGTCCATGCTTGTGTGTAGACAGCTCTTCACTAAGTGTGTGTGTATACAGCTTCATCATACATATGTGTATGTGTATATACATCTTCACTCTATGACAAATAACAACACTAGAATATACAAAGAACTCCTACAACCCAAAAATATAAACAACTTGTGAACTGGACAAAAGCTCGACGAAGCAGGCCGACAGCATGTGAAAAAGGGCTTGGTGTTAGGATGCAGGAAGTACAAAGGGTAATTCACCATGAGACACACGCAGAGCAGCCGATGCTTTAGTGCTTGGCCACACTGCCGAGCAGATAGCAAGCACATGGAAGTCTTCTACTCGCTATGGCAGAAAGAAAATGGTGGGACCACTTGTGGAAGATGCTTGTCCTTTCTGGGTTAAGCATACACTAGATGCATAGCAAAGCAACTCTACCCTTCAGCTCTGTGCCCAAGGAAAATAAAATCATACACTCATATAAGATCATTTATATACCTATGGTCATAGCTACCTCATTCACTATAGAACAACATGGAAAAGAATCAGAGTCGATCAAAGGTGAGTGGACAAACAAATTGTAGTGTGTGCATATATAATGAATTACTAACTTTATACCTGAAAGAAATACTGAGGGCCAACAAGAGCCAACAACCTCAGGAACAACCCACTGAATAAAAGAAGCCAGGCTCAAGAGTGAGCGCACGACATGATTGCTGTTCTGAAGTAGGCACTGGGGGAAACAATGGCAAGGGAAGTCTCGTCCTGTTCAGGCACAAGGACCAGTGCAGAGGATACGAGAGCTGTCTGAGAAGATGGAAACATTCTCTATCACCCAAGGAATAAGTGTTTCTATCATCAAAACTGCAGCACTCACATCTGTACACTTAAATGTGTTCAACTTTGCCTTGAAAATCTTTGCCATCATCGTCAATGTCCAAACTGCAGAGGGGATGGAATGAATGGTTAGAGAAGAGATGACAAGGAACACAGATAGCCAACAATCATGGAAGCAGCCTTGGGGGAGGACTCATTACTGCTCTGTGTCTGTTTCATATTTGAAATGTTTCTGTAATAAACACTGCAAGTCTTAGAAACACGGCACCAAGTATTTCAACCTCTGCTGTCATCTGAAGTACCAGGTCTGTGGACCATAGTCAGGTAGGCCTGAAGGTATCACGGGAAGAGGGTGAGGAGTCTTGAGTGGTGGGGGCAAAAGGGCCAATCGGAGAGAGATATGAAGGGTGGACATCAGGCATCATGCCTGAGTACCAAGACTGCCTGTCTCTTGATCCTCTGGATTTAGGCCACAGCTGGAGAGAGACACACTTCCCATGTGTCCTCACCCAACAACCAAGCCTGGCACTGAGCTTTGGCTTTGGTTTCCCGAGTGGGATCTGACAGATGCCCTCCTGAAAACCAAGATGCTCAGACAAGCCACCACTTTTAATTTGGGGGCAGGTTTACACTCCTTCCCCATCACTAACATCCAGGGTTGTGTCTGAGTCCTTGCCCAGGGGAGGGAGGAAGGTACACACGACACACAGTTCAGAAGAAACAGGCCCGACAGTGCGCCACTTAACATACACATGTCAGGCTCCCGCTGTCAGGCAGGCTTGGTTCAGGCACTGGAGGACCCTCAAAGGCTAGCACCTCACGCTGCTCAGGAGAAGATGGGCAAGGTCAAGCCTGGAATGAGTCAGTGAGAGCCCGGGGGGGGGGGGCTGGGAAGGACCTGATGAGGGGCCAGTGGCCCAGGGAGCCTGGGGAGTCCACAAGGTGAACAGGCCGGGCAGAGGAGAGGGTGGAGGGGCAGTGACCACATAGGGGGCTGAGGCTCTAGCTGTCCGTGGCTGGGGCAGGACTACATTCAGACACTGCCCCATCCGAGGCTGGCCCCGGCGCCACATGAGGAAACTGGATCCAGACAGGGTTGCCGGACAGCCGCCATGTTGACGACATCTCAGACCCAGGTCTCTGCCCTTCTGCCTTTGTTTTTTTGTTGTTTTAGCTGTTTAGAAATTGTTATTATAAAGGTGATTTATCCAAAGGTTACCATTGCATTAGTCAGGTAAAGAGTGCATTTCCTTTTGGACGACGTCACCCCTTCCCTTGCTCTCTCTGTTTCTCCCTCCCATCCCCACACACCAGTTGTATAGTTCATTTTCAACATAATGTCTAGTGAGTACCACGGCTGCTTTTGCCCTCCCTTTATCCAGCCGTCTCTGCGCCTTCTTTGCTGCCCCCTCCCCAGATAGATCAATGAACAAACAAAACACACTTCTTTCCATTTTCTGGGGTTCATTGCGATAAATATTTTTATGATCAGATGCACACAGGCACTGCATCTTTGTGTTCCTCCCCGAAGAGTGTCCTCCTTTGGTGGACTATGTATAAATGCCTGGAGTCCTGTATAATTTATTATATCCCGGTGTATTTCAGATCTAGTTTCCACATATGAGAGAAAACATGAGCTGTTTGTCTCTCTGAACTTGGCTTACCTCACTTAACATGATTTGTTCTAGGTCCATCCATTTTCCTGCAAATGACCTATTATTCTTTGAAATGGCTGTGTAAAATTCCACTTTGTATTGGTACCATGGTTTTTGGATCCACTCTTCTATTGCAGGGCACTGGGCTGTTTCCATACTTGGCTATCGCAAACAGTGCCGCAACGAACATGGATGTGCAAGTGTCATTATAGTACCCTGGCCTGTGAGGTTCTGTGGATGCTCGGGAAGCGTATGGCTGGGTCATAGGGAAGATCTATGTTTAGTTTTTTGAGGAACCTCCAGACTGCTGTCCAGAGTGGTTGTCCTACTTCACATTCCCACCAACAGTGCAGTAAGGTTCCTTTTTCCCCCACCAACATTTGTTGTTGTTTGAATTCACGATGTTGGCCCTTCTACCTGGGGTGAGATTCTCTGCCCCTCTGATGATGAGGGGCAGTGTGTGCCTGGCAGAGAGGAGGCTCTCGGAGCCAGAGACCAGACTTAGCCTCAAAGCAGTGATCCTGAAAACGACTTCACTATTTTGTCTTATAGGACACACAGAATGGTATACTACCTCATGAGGCCATCTTGGAAGACTACTGGTAGAAAAACTACATTGCTGCTATCCCTGTTATAAATGCCACCTTAATAACTCTGACAGGGAACTAGCTCATACAGCAGCAGCTCTGCCCAGCCACAGAAGCAGCTGGCACTTCCATTCTACCAAAAGAAGACGACCACCTGCCTACTGCCGCCAGCCAGGTGAGTGGACGCTGTCCCTCCTGTGTGCGGGGAAGCCCGCACTCCATTTAGAGACCCTCATTACCACATAGCAGCCAACACCTCCCTCAACACCTCTCCCCTCCACCTGCACCTGACAGCTTGCAGTGTGGCAAGGTAAGAATGGCTACCCTCATGAACCCCAGTTATCCGAACCAGGTCTGCCTAGGAGGAGAGATGCCACCAGACCTCCAACACCCCTCGCCACCATGGTCCCACAGCCTGGGTTTCCCGAGGAGCTACGTGACCCCACGCAATGGCACTGAAGGACAAGGCTCCCAGAGCCTCCCCACTGACCTGGCTCTACCCCATGAGTTTGGATGACCCGCTCCTGGGGCCCAGCTTGCCCTCACTCACAGGGTTTTGTTTACACAGCAAAATGCCCCCACTGAGAATTCAAATGGCATAATTCCTCTGAAAGGCTAACTCTCAGCCCAATGGAAGAAATACCAGGAATCAGGTGCTCAAAAATGGGGGGCTGGGATCCAGAGGGAGAGGGTAGACGAATGAAGAGAGCAAGGTGGGGGAGGGGGAGGGAAGTGCAGCTATAAAACTCAGTGCACACACCACAAAATTGAGACATTGAGGGAAGGGATGGGATTGGGAGGAGCGGGGAGGAGGATGAAAGGGAGACATTGACCAAGACGCGCTGTGTTCATTTATTGAACAGCAATTCCTTTGTACAAGTACTTCAAGACTGCTTTTGTAATGTTCCCACTATTCTCTTACAAGATCATGATTAAGCCAGGACCAACCATCAGTAAAGGCAAAAGATGAAGGGAAAGGGTTGGGACAAGACAGGATTGCTCCTTCCTGTGATAGGGCAAGATGTAGGCCCCACCTCTTTGAGCTCCCTAGTGCCCCTCGGGGCTCCTTGGTGTCCCTCTGAGCTCAGAGACAGCAACGTCCAGATTTAACGGATGATCATGGAGACAAGCCATGTGGTGCTCTACCACAACCACAATACCCAAGTTGTCAGTCTATAATTCCAACCATTGAACCAACTAATTTAACTAATTTAGGCACTCTGTGTGTGTGTGTGTGTGTGTGAGAGAGAGAGAGAGAGAGAGAGAGAGAGAGAGAGAGAGAAAGAGAAAGAGAGAGGAGGAGAAAAAGAGATTATAGGTAATATAATACTATAATACTTTGGATGCAAAATGTCTCCCAAAGGTTCACATGGTAAACCCTTAGGTCCCCAATTTGGCATTATCAGGAGGTGATGCAACCTCAATGGAAGGACCTAAAGGGAGGCCTTTCGGTGGCCGGGCATGGCCTTGAAGGGGGTGGGGGTGGGCCTGCCTTTCCTCCCTCTGTTCAAGCCCATGAGGTGCAGCAGCTCAGCTCCAACATGTGCTCCCTCTGTGATAAGCTCCTCACCACAGGCTTAAACCAACCAGGCCCATCAATCAATCATGGACTGCACCCTCCACAACCCCCCCAAACTGTTAGCCAAAATCAATTTTCTCTCTTTACAAGCTGATGGTCTCTGATACAAATTGTATATGACTTGTATATAATATGCACATATAACTGGAATAGAGAATATGACCATAAATCCTAAGTAAAATAATACCTACTCGCTTGGTTGTGTGTTGAATATGTTCTCTTCCTGTAGCCCAAGAACTGCATGAAGTTGGGATCTTGGCTGATTTGCCCAACCACAGGGCATTCAACAAATACTTGCTGAAGGGAAGGAGAGGAAGAAGGGAGGAAGGAAGGGAAGGAAGGAGAGAGAGAGAGAATGAGAGGGAGAAAAGGAAAGATGGAGGGAGGGAAGGAGAGAGGGAGAGGAGAAAAATAGTCTTTGCTTTGAAGGGACAGGTAGGTTGATAGGAGAGAATAAAAACTAAACAATCTATGGCTTCCTGGCTTCTTTTTCCAACTCACAGAAGGCCCAAAGGCATCTGGGAATGAACCCTTATTTTGAAGAGTTAACCGCACAGGTCACAGAGTAAGCTAGAGCGAAGGCTGGCCAGAGAAGCTTCCAGTTGTACCCATGTGCAGGCCTTTGAGGGCTCTGGTGCCAAGCAGCAGGGGTACGTGACATGCAGAGGAAGCATCTGAGGACACACAGCACACTTCCAGAACGAGGAAGGAGGAGGAGGGGAAGGAGCAGGATGTTGAGAGCTGGGGTGGGAAGGTCCCAGGCAAGGGAATTATGTAGCAAATACAGAGACAGAAAAACTAGCAGGCCTGAGGCCTGACAGGCCAACCTCGACACCACGGGGAGAAAGCCCATGTGAGCACATGTGAGCGCGTGCACTATTCCTTACACAAAACCCAGAACCTCATGTGGCACGTAAGTCACAGTAATTAGACACAAGGTACGTAAGAAGCTAAGAACTCCAGTGGAGACACTCCAGGCTAAGTGTCTTCGAGAGCCTGCGGTGCACCTGCATTTGACTAAAGCTACTCTCCAGTCCCCTCCTGCAGTGGCCTGGCAGACCCAACAACCTCCACAAAGATCTCGTTGCCTCCTCTGCCTTCAAATCTCCCTACACTGCCACTGCACAAGTACAGCGCTCTATCAGATTTTAAAGCAACTTTTCAAAGAAAGAATAATTTTTTTGGGGGGGGGTCTGGTCGTGGGGCCTGAACTCTGGGCCTGGGCGCTGTCCCTCAGCTCTTCAGCTCAAGGCTAGAGCTCTACCACTTGAGCCACAG
>NW_012267298.1:10659055-10671198 GCF_000151885.1 Dipodomys ordii
TGGGCCTGGGCGCTGTCCCTCAGCTCTTCAGCTCAAGGCTAGAGCTCTACCACTTGAGCCACAGCACCACTTCCGGCTTTTTTCTTT
The DNA here is from genome assembly GCF_000151885.1 of Dipodomys ordii. Taxonomy (NCBI): domain Eukaryota; kingdom Metazoa; phylum Chordata; class Mammalia; order Rodentia; family Heteromyidae; genus Dipodomys; species Dipodomys ordii. The sequence continues at coordinate 10,659,143 of NW_012267298.1, forward strand.
TTGCTTATTATGGTGCTGAGGAATTGAACCCAGGGCCTCATGCATGCAAGGCAAGTGCTCTACCACTGAGCTACCTTCCCAGCCCAGAAAGAATAATTTTAACAAAAACAAAACTTTTTTGTCCATCATGGGTCTTGAACTCTGGGCCTAGGCACTGTCCCTCAGCTCTTCAGCTCAAGGCCAGTGCTCTACCACTTGAGCCGCCACAGTGCCAATTCCAGTTTTCTGGTGGTTTATAGGAGAAAAGAGTCTCACGGACTTTTCTACCCAGGCTGGCTCTGAACCGCAGTCCTCAGATCTCAGCCTCCTAAGTAGCTAGGATTATAGGCGTGAGCCACGAACACCTGGCACAAGATCTTTTTTTTTCTTTAACAAAGGAGCTGTGATAGGGGTTCTCTTGGCGCACTGGGAGGATGCCATCTCCACACTCAGAGCCAAACCCAGATGTGTCAGACCGCACTCATACCTCAGTTCCAGAAAGAGGAGGCAAGAGCCACACTGGGTGGAGAATAGAAGGAAGGAGCTCATTGATATGGGGCCTCTGAAAATGGGACAGAAGGCCAGGAATGGACCAAGGGATGCACAAATAGGAAACAGCTTCTGCTCAGGGAAAGGAAATCAAATGATACCAAAGGGCAGTCTCGGGACAGAACAGGGTCTAACAGTACCTACTGCAGTAAGAGGCAGGCCTGAGCCCAGAACATGCTATCTCCTGAGAGTCATGCAGGAAAAAGGGTGGCAGAGGGCACACTCCAGACACACAGAGACAGGGCCCTAGACTCGTTCCGCACAAGTGGTCCATGAATTAGAAAATGAACATCTTCCTAGCTACTCAGGAGGCCAAGATCTCAGGACTGCGATTCAAAGCCAGCCCAGGCAGAAAGTCCATGAGACTCATCTCTAATTACAAAGTAGAGTTGGAACTCAAGTGGTAGAGTGCTAACCTACAGCAGAAAAGCTCAGGCGATAGTAGCATACAAGTCCTGAGTTCAAGTCCCAAGACTAGCATGCAAAAGGAAGGAAGGAAAGAAGGGAGGGAGGGAGGGAGGGAGGGAGGGAGGGAGGCAGGCAGGCAGGCAGGCAGGAAGGCAGGCAGGAAGGCAGGCAGGAAGGCAAAAGAAAAAAGAAAAGTCCCTATCTCAGCTCTGAGGGAGGCCTTACACAGGAGGAGCGCAGCATGAGACCAGCCCCAGGCAAAAACACCAATCTTATCTGAAAAATAAAGCAGAAAAAAAAAAAAGCTGTGGTACAGAGCAAGTGGCAAAGTGCCTGTCTCACAGACCTAGGGTCCCAAGCTCAAACCTCCACTGCCACCAAGGAAAGAAGATGCATGGCTGAGTCCTTCTTAAGACATGCCATATAGACAGTTAGAAAGAAAGGAACATTTTGTGTGGGGATTAGGGTGGGGGAAATGCTGGGAAAAGAAAGAAATGTGCTTCTTGATTCATTTCTGTCCTGACACAAACCAAGGTCTGGTGCAGAGAAGGAACACGAGACTAGGTTGGTGCTGAGCGAGTCTCGCAGTGCCTGGCGCCATCTCTACCTCACCAAGGACCTGGCAGCATGGCGGGGGCTGACACCTCCAGGTCCCCATCCTCTGCACACAGCAGGTCCTCCGAGGAGCCGGGGAACGGAATCAAACTGAAGAGTCCTTGACAAGGAAACGAAGCTGCTGCTGGAAGAAAAAGCTTCCAAACGCTTTGACCCCTTTCGGCCTTATCTGTGGAAACCTCATTTCTGTTATCAGTGCCCACAGCCACCCGAGGGCCACGTGTTCTTACGACCTTAACCCAGCAGCTGTTTTTTTCTAATAATTTAGCGGAAGGAAGCATCTAAAACATCCCATTAGACAGCGGTGTGTCTCCTAAGGAGGGAAAAAAATATGCTGAATGAAGGAGTGAATCATTTCTTCCTCTACACAAAGATCAGGGGATCAGAGTGCACCCAGTACATGCAGATAATTAGACAGCCCGGAAGTATGCGCACAGAAGCCATTCTCTCTCCCCAAATAACAAAGACAGGTGAAAGAGGAATGTGTCAGCACATCATGATATTTCCATGCATTTTAACAACCTCATTAACATTAAGGCAGTAACCAACACACAAAAGAAAAGGGTTTAAGAAGTGAAGTATTATAAAATACTAAGCTTGAAAATACTCTAAATAGCCCAGCCCTTGACAAACTGTTATTAATTTCGGATATTTTTAAGCCTGATATTCAGCTGTTCCAAAGATTTTTCAACATATTTTCCCCATATCGTTAAACAAAAGAAATCTAGACAGTGTGATTTAGTTCAAGACCACAGAATGACGTAGACTTCAGTTCCCACTGGTTTAAGGTCTTTAAGTGTCCCTGGCTTTGAAATATAGACTCAGGTAAGCACCCTCAAGACACAGCTGGCAGTATCTGCCTGGGACAGATTTTCTGGAAGAAAAAGGCTTAAAAGTATTCATTCCTTGGGATTAGGTAACTCTTCCTCTGGAAATCCATCCTAAGAAGCCAACCAGGAACAGAGACAAAGCCACACTGTTTATCACAACAGAGCTGACAGAATTAGCCACGAAAGGGCAGGACCTAAACGTCCAACATTCCGAAAAAGAAGTTTAGAAAGTTCTATATCATCATACATAACCTTTAAAGTTAACGGCGGCAGTGAATGTTGAATGAAATGGAAGGAAGTCTCTGTGTTAAAGGGCAAATGGAGAAGGTAGAAGGGAAACCATTTATAGTTTAATGGCCTGGAAAGAGCGAGATCCTGGAGTCAGGAAGGCAGGGACTCATCAGCACTAGCTGTGAGATCCTGGGCAAAATAACTTAATCTCGCCGAACTTCTATTTCAACATGTGCACAGCAGAGGAACCACTACCCTCAAGGCTGCTATAATAAAAAGTGTAGAGTAATGCCTGGAGGGCGGCCTGCCTCCTACCTGCCATGCCGGCAGCGGAGGGGTATGCATGCATTAAAAGATGGGAATAAAGACACAGGATTGAGTCTGTGCAACAGACTCTTTTCCCTCCAACATTTTCACATTGTACACATCTTCTATGGTAAACATGTTATACTGCTCTAATAAAAATAAATCTAAAATTAGGTGTAAAATATCGTAAATGGCCAGGGTGATAAAAACATTATTGTGCTCTTGCTTTTACTGCACCACCCCTTTAGATGGTCCCAGTTGCTTTTCACCCACATGTAATGGCTACTTCGGTGGTACACGGGCTGAGCAGGGCCCTTGTCTAGCTAAGAGACGCGACAGAGTGCAGGAGACATGAGGCCCCGTGCCCTTTACAGAGTGCTGGCATGTATCCGAGGACTGGTGCTAAGTGTGCTCACTCAGCCCTGCTGCCCGAGGGCTGCCAAGGTCAGGGCTGCAGGCAGGACAGGGACTGCCCAAAGTGTCCATCAGTGAGTGATGGCCGGAAAAACCTTGTCTTTCTCAGCCACATGACGTGTCTGTCTGTGAGCTCTGGGTCTGGGGCCAAAGCCTTACAGGATAAAATATCCAATAACCTTTCCACAGGAGAGGATGGCCAAGCACATGTAAGGGCCAGGCACAGCTTCATGCGTACCAAACAAACCTTCAGCAGGCCTATCACGGCTCTCATCCTGCAGACAGGAAACTGGTACCTAGGGAGGTGTAGAAACTTGCTCAAGACACAGGGCTGGGATGAGGGCTTTGTTCTGCTAGCTGTCTTGGTACCCACAGCCAGACCATGCAGACACAAAAAGAGGTGTTACACAGATTAAGTACTGATAGAAATACACCCTGTGTCCCTCCAAACACCCCAGCCTCCTGGCTGCTGACCAGCACGGCACTCTCCTGCGCGCCTGCCATCCTCAGATGCCCACTTCTGGCAGGATCATTCCACATCTCCTGGTAGGATTCTGTTTGCAGAAAGAATATGCTGTGTGTGCGCGTGCACACACACAGATGCACGCCCTGCACTCATGCTAGCCAGCACCCTGCAGGAGTCGGCGCCCCAGGGTATGATCCTGTGAATGTCACGGTAATAAACATGAGTGTGTGCAAGTGTCCCTTTGACATGCTGGTCTTATTACTATGTGTGCAGACACCCAGTGGCAGGACTGCTGGACCATGCAACAGATCTATGCTTGGTTTTCTGCGGTGTCCTACACCGCTTTCCAGAATGCTGCACTACTTCACCTTCCCACCAGCAGGGTGGAAACCTCCCCTTTCTCAGCATCCTAGCCAGCACCAACCACTTCCTCACTGCTGGCCATGTACATTCTAACTAGGATGAATTGGTGCCTTGCTGTGGTTTGAACTTGCATCTCCATGGTGGTGAGTAGCCAGTGATGGTCACTGATGTCCCACAGAGTCTATTCTTCCTCTCTTCTGGGGGCACTCCTGCCTACCCTTGAGCCCTTCCAAGGACTCCCTACTTCCTAAAGCCTTCCACACACAGTCCTTGAATTTGGTGCCTCACCTCCTCCTGTCACTCAGCCTGTTACAGAAGAGGAACATGCTCCTCTGGAGGCTTGAAGCTGACTGTACGTAGCTGAGGCTTCCTCAGATGTGAGACAGCAAGAATTGCCATCGGGTGCTCACCTGTGTCCGACCCACGAGGTCTCAAGGACACGTCAAAGCCAACTGTGAAGTGGAATGAAGACAGACCCTAAAAGGCCAACCAGGAATCCAAGGCCTAGTTCACCACTGAGGCGTATGGACACTGGCTTCACACAGAGAATCCTTCCTTCTGGGAGCTTTCTGGCTTTTGGACAGGCAACGGCCTGGTGCCTTCCTCCCCGAAGAATGAGGTTCTCACAGACCGGTGCTCACCTTCCTCACCACAGATCCTGGACTACATGAGGACTGCTCACCACAGAGACGCACCCCTGGGTGATGGATGAGCAGGCCAGGAGAACGTCAGAGTTCATGCTTCAACATGTAAAAGCAGGCCCTGTCTACACAGCTCCAAACACAGCAGGCACCAGGTGGACCCTTGTTCAGCACCAGAACCTGAGCAGGTTGGAGCCGGTCTGATGTCCCGCTGCAGACGCCACCTGAGTGCAGCTCGGCCCTGCAACCCCAAAATGCCTGCAGCCCCACGTGCTGCCTTGCCCCGCGCTGCCCCTCCTGTGAGCATCTCCAGCCCAAGACCCCTTCTGCGGGGACACCGGCTCAGAACCAAGGCAGTGGCGCCTCAGCGCTCCCATGCCTGCCTGCCGTGTCCACACAGAACCTACAGCCCAGGACGAGCTTCATTTTTTTTTCCCACCTGACATTAAACAGCTGCCACTTAAAAAAAATCCTCTCGATCTTATCTCCATAGGCTGCGTCACCAGGTGACTCATTTCCACTTTCCCTGCAAGACCAAGGGATTGGGCCTAATCCTAACAATTCCATATTTACCAGACACCCAGGCTATGCCCAGTTCTGTGCTGGGACCTTTTCACGCTTCACCGCTGACCTTGAAAATCACCAACCCTCCCTCACTCCTGTCCCCTCAGAACAAGGTCCAGAAAACCGCTGCCAGCTCCCAAGGCCTAGGGGCTGCCTGCCGTACACCTCGTCCTCAGGCTCTCCAGCAGCTCGCAACCTGCTTCCCAATCCTGCAGGACACTGGCTGGCGGACGGGTCCACACAAAGCCCACTTCTGGAGCTCACGTGTGGACTGGCTCCCAGAGCTCTGTGCATCCATCCAGTGGCTCTGTCCTGGATATATGGGTGCTCTTCAAGCTAAGAGAATGCAAGTCAGAGCTTAAAAGCATGAAGACCAAACCAACCTACTGGAGCTACAGAAGGCCTGGCACAGAGAAAAAAAAGAAGGAACCGTAAATGCATAGGAGCAAGCCATCAAAAGCTCAGATACTGAGTTGTACAGAGCTCACATCCTTCAGGAAAACAGACCTCGTTGGTTAAAACAGCTCCTTTCAAGCCGAGCCCTAGCCCTTGCACCCCAACTCTGCCAATGCTGACAATCCTCTTCCCTCCCCCCACCAATAGCTCCCTGTGACTCTTGCCTTCTTGTCACTACCCCTGTCATACCGTGATGGCCTTGGCTAGCTTCATCACCAGGGCCCAAGGCAGCCGGATTGTATAAACACCGCACAGCCCAGAGAGGAATCAGCAGTGGGAGGGTGAACTGACTGACGGAGGTCTCAGCTCCTAGAGCTCCAAGTGCCCCCATCATGTGGTGGGAGGGGACTTGCATATGCTCACTGCTCTCACAGGGGAGCCCCTCTGTTGCTCTACTCTGTGGGTCCTAAAACACGGCTGCCCAGGGTGCTTCCTGCAGAAAACCAAAGGTTCTCCTCGGGAGATGATGGATCATCTCCTGCCAAGTCACAGAGAGTTAATACTGGGGGAAATAACGAACTGCAATGTTCTAGATAAGAACAGAGATGAAAGACTAGAGGAAGTCAGTGAACGCAGGGGCGGGCGGGGGGGGGACCCCACAGGGCCTCTGAAGTGAGCTTCAAAGGGCTCTGATCTGCTGTCCATCCCGCCTGCTGTGGTTAAGTTACAAAAATAACAGAGAATCTAAACCTCAGACCAGGACTGTCCCACCAGGCAGTCTCTTCTCAGCCGTCAGTGACTCCCCACTGCCTGGGGCAGAGGCCAACCCCATCATGGTTTTCAAGATGCAACCACCTGCCTCCGCAGATCTACAAAGCACCCCACGAGCCAGCCACAGAACTCTGTGCGGTCCTAGCACAGGGCTTCACTGTCCTCCGGCCAGGTAGCTCCAGAAACTCAGCACACAGCTGCCACACCAGATCTCCCATGGAAGGCACAGTTCATGCTCTCTGCTAAGCAGTATACTATCTCACGAGTCCGTCAGTGTCTTGGATGCTAAACCCCTCCTTGTTCCTATTTCACAAACAAGAAAGAGGCTTTCAGAGTCTGAGTGGCCTTTGGCTAGTAAGTGCCAGAATAAAACCACAGACTGGTCCCTGAGCCCTGAGCTCTACTCCCTACCCCACCATGACCAAACATTACACTGCCTATTTCTGGCCAAGAAGGGATGAGGAAGAGAAAATATTTCAGGACAGGATCGTCTGGGTGGTGGGAGCAGTGGAGATTTTGTACGTGTATTTATATATCTCCCTTGTTTGTACTTTTTTAAAGTAATGAACCCACAATATAAGGGAACCGGATTTAGAGCTGGAAAGATCTAGAGTCTTGACTGTGCTGCTTAGAAGTTATGAGAACCTGCACTCTCTAAATCTTCTGACTCTTTCCCCCAGAATCATTATGAAATCAAGTTAGGAAGCAGACAGAAAGCACTTAGTATGCTGCCTGCACCAGTCACTGTTCAATGACCACTGCCGCTGGCATCAAGAAAGAAATAAGCTCTTCCTCTCCCTGCATCAGAACCACCGCCCCCCCCAAACACACACACACACACACACACACACACACACACACACACACACACACCTACCTAACTCTATGGTCTGGGTCTCTAAGGTCCTCCAGAACCTGAGACAAGCAGTCTTGAACATTTCTCAGTGGAAATGACATCGTTTGCATCAACCCTGCAGGTTCCCACACAGGGAGTCACTGATGGGGCCCCAACAGCCGGAGACATCGTCTGTGTCCCACCACGGTCTTGGAGAAAGAGGATGATAGCCAGCAAATGCTTGCCTGCCCATGCAAATATTCTACTGCTCCTGGACACCAAGCCAGGTGCTTGCTGAGCACAGATGGAAACAAGGACACCTGCCTGCAGTCACGTGCCAGTGACTCAGGGGGTCTGACATGGCCAGAGAAGTGCGGTCACACGTAAACCTCCCTGACCCTTACTCATCCTCAACCTTCCTACCACCATCCAGAATTCCCTCAGAGTCCACACTGGCAAAGATTCTGAATTTGGTCCTCTGGGCCGTCCCAGCAGCATAGGGCATGACTCGTTTTACTGTGGTTTCCATGTCCTTGAAAAGCTAAAGCACTCATGAAGAACCCGCCTCACCCACCTCCTCTACTTTGGGGCGCTTTTTGCCTAAAACTCTGGACCAGCTCTGTCCTGGAGGTTGGCTTGCTCACTGATACCTAGCACCCTAAACTTAGAACTGACCCATTTTAAGCTGGAGAAAGTGGTACCAGGCAGGTTTACCTCACCAAGGAGGGCAGGGGCTGCACCCCCCAGGCTGTCGGCCTTCCCAGGAATACAGGAGAGACCAAATTCCAGGGTCAGATGAGAGCACACAAAGGTGTCTGCCGGTGAGTCAGTCATGCAGCCAGTGGGGGTGAGCAGGTAAGGCTGGCTCCAGGCCGCACAGGCTCACTCTACTTCAAACGAACTGTCTCCCTCATGGCTCCCACCCACCTCTGCCTAGACGAAGCGCAATCTAGTATGAATTAGAAAGAGAAATGCCTGGTACTGGCACTGTTCCTCTTCACAATCATCCCCTGGTGTATGCCAGTGGCCCAACAGGTGTGCAGGAAGGAAGTACCTCCTCCTCTATGCCCAAGAGCTGAATAAAAGCCAGATGCACAGGCAGGCTATGCAGCACCCTGAACACAGGCTGCACCTAAAGCCCAGGGCAGAGCCGGACAACTGCCTTCATTTTCTGGCTCTCAGTTTTCTGTCTCACAAAGCAAGGTTCATGTACCTACCTTGCTGTTTCTCTTCCAAGCTGATGTTACATGAGGAAACAAATTTAGGTGCTGGTATATTTTTTCATTTACAGAAGGTACCTGAACAAAAATCAGCAGGTTACCTACCAACAGATGCCCTTCCACTGCATAGAACAAGTCTGGTTGGAACTCAACTAACAGAAGTCAAATCTAGTGGTCATGCCACACACAGGGACTTCTTTCCAAACCTAAAAAGGCCATGTACATGACAGAGAAAGAAAGCACGCTGAAAGAATCCAAAGTAGAGAAATTGGGAAGAGAATGTTAAAGTGGGGGGGGGGGAAGGGCTCAATAGATATTCCTTGTCGTATTGACAAAGACCTGATAGCCTCGTGGGTAGCTAGGGAAAGAACATTTCAGAAAGACAAAAAAAAGCCTCTTCCTTATATTAAGGGAGAAATATTCTTTCTGCCTCCTCAGCTAATGAAGGCTGTGACCAAAAGCCATAAGGAGGAAAGGAGGAGAGGAGGTAAGGTGGGGGGACTGGGGTCAGGTCCTGAGCAGCTTCTCAGGCATTGAAGGGCTTTGGACTTTACCTGGGTAGCTAGAAGTAACAAACCTGACTTCAGTGTGAAGAGAACTGCTGTGGCCAATTGCTGAAAGCAAAGGGGAAGGAGGAAGGCTGGATACATGTTAGGAAACGATGGTAGTCCCCGAAGGGAGTGTTTATGGTGACTAATCAGTGATAAAACACAGGACTGCAGTGAATTAAGAGACAGAGACAACAGCATTTACTACAGAGTTAGGTATGATGTTTGGAGAGTAACGTTGATGACCCTGAGGAGTCTGGCGTGAATCCTTGGAATGATGGAATTTCCATACACAGACATGGGGAAAATGGGCCAAGTAGACACAGATCCCAACTGTAAATATGCTGCATATATGATGTCCAGAAGACTCCAGGATAGGGGCTACACTCCCTCCCCAAAGCAAGCAGCAGCTCCACGGTCCTGGGGTTCAAGACGTAGAAACCCTCTCATCTGGTACTGAAAGCCAGGAGTGCGCCGTGAGATCATATTGCTGGTTCCCAAACGAAGAAACCAAGGACAATGAGTATTTGTAACTCCACGTACAGCACCTCCCAGGTATGCAATGGCTGCCACCGGGGCCCAAATCAACAGGAACTCCAGAACTCTCCTAAGGCCAGGGGTAAGAGACAGCCCATGTTCTCCAGGTGTGGCAGAAGTCACGCTGCAGTGTGAAGAAAAACCATGCCTGCGTAAGTCCTTGCTTAGCCATGGTTCTCAGGATCAGGATGCCAGCCAAAGGTGATCTGTGTAACTACAATGTAATCCACAGGTTTACAAAGCCTGCCCAGAGGTTGAGTGCACAGTGGAAGATACACTGCTCTCCGCTAGGTGAGGATATCCGGCCAGATTCTTGGAGCTGCAACATCATGGCAAATCCACAGGGTGAGAACAGGCAAATGGCTTATCAGCCCCAAGCTCTGCTGTGCCACCACCATAACCACGAGCATCAGGGCACCAGCAGCTGGCTAATCTGTACAGACCTCTGTACTGCTATGATATCAGCACAGAAAAGAGATCCACCACCCGGGCACTCCTCTGCAGCTGCGGCGGTCCCTGTGTGAGGGTGTGCACTGCACTATCAGCACACAGCGCCGCTGTGCCGCTGTCCCCGAGTTAAGGACATCCACTCAGGCCAGCAGACCCTAGCCATCCACATGGTAGCAATCACCACCTGGGCAGTGGTTGCCACAACAGGCTCTGCCATGCTGCCTTCTGCAAGGTAAGGACATCTGTCCAGGTGTTAGATCCAGACCCAATCCAGGCACGATGGCAGCAGTGCCATTACCCACAAAGAACAAAAACCATAGATTCCACATGAGACAGAAACACTGTCCACAGAGGACAGAACAGCCAGATTCCACATGGGGTGCAGCATCCTTTGCAAAACCCTTGGGGGAAGGATGCCCAAAGGATTCTTGGTAAGTGGTAGCAGAGAGACAAAGACACCTGGCTGAGTGGATGCACATCTCTGGTGAGCCACCATTCCCAAGGCAATAAAGCAGGGGGGAAGGGGGGCTATGTCAGTGCATGCTTCAGCACTGACACTGATGTTGTGCACAATGTACAGAAACTGGTCACCCCAACAGCATGGTTCTAGCCTAGGACACAGGCTAGTTCTTGGGCTTTTCAGGGTGAAGGTACTCAGCTGAGTTAGCGGTGTGCAGCTTCACTGTGCCACCACCTTCAAGGTGCCCAGCAGGCAGCTCTCCCATGATGGCAGGTCACCAAGTAAGGACACGCATTGTGTGGCTGTGCATCGTTACCACTGGTGGTGCAAAACTATCAGCACAAGTCCTATACCAGAGGTTTGCAAAGCCTGCCCAGATGTCGAGTATGCAGCCGCCCCAATGCGGCTATCCACTGGGTATAGACGTCTGTCTGCACCACCAGCAGCTGAGAAGTAAGTAATCCTCTACTAGCTGTGTCATAGTCTGCGAAGTAAAACATGCTTCCCCAGCCCTCCAGAGCTGCAGCAGATTCGTAGGATTGGCGAACTCCTTACTGCACGGCCACAACACCGCAGCTGACCTCCGGGTGGAGTACAACGTGTTGCTGTGTTAGCAAGGCGGCGCTCCAGTATGCCACTGTCTTCAGGGTAAGAACGGAAGATGAAAACGCTTGCCCGGGAGTGTAAGTGCAGATGCACTGAGGACGCAGCTTGAATGCATAAAAGGGCCACCCAGACTCTCAGCGCACGGCCGCAGCAAAGCGGCTATCCTTAGGACAGGACCGCGGTGGTAACCCCGTTCCCGCCCGGATCTTCAGGGTGCAGCCGCCGCACTGTGGATGCCAAGTTGTAACCCCATCGTCCGATAAAGCCATCCACCCGGATGCTCAGAGTGCAGCCACCCTGAGGCTGCCCGGCCGCCGGAGAACGCCTCTCCGAACCACCGCGCCAGACGGACACCGCCCCAACCCCGGGCGCAGCCGCCATGCCGCCATCCAGCAGGGTAAAGATGCTGCGCAGGACCGCCGTCCCCGGGATCAGGAGAGCCACCCACAAGCGCAGAAGCCTCTGTGCGGTTATCCAGAGAAAGGCGCCCAGCTGCCTGGCCACGCGGGGGAAGAGGCTATCCGCTCGCACCCCAGAGCCGCGGGAGGACGCCTCGGGAAAAGGATATCCGCCCAGATCCCCGGAGCGCAGGCGCTGCGGTGCAACCGACGATCCAAGGCGCCAAGCCGCAAAGCAGGAATATCCAAGAGATCCTCCCAGTGTGTGGCGACCACGATGCGGCGACCGGTGAGCAAGGACCCCCCCCCGCCGTAACCTCCATCCCCGGGGCGGCTGCCAGACCCTCGGTGGGCAGCGACCGCCACGGGTTTATCCAGCAGGGTGAGGACCGCTCGCTGTTCCGCTGTCCCCACGACGAGAATATCCAGGCAGATCGAGGGTGCGGAGGAAGGGCGCGGGGCGGGGCCG
>NW_012267298.1:10671513-10741209 GCF_000151885.1 Dipodomys ordii
CCCGCGCCACCGGGGCCTCGGCGCGCAGCCGGCCACCAGCACACGCCCATCACAGAGCCCGGCTCCGGCCACTCCACAGCGCGGAGAGGACGGAAGAAAAAGAAAAAGCGCCGGTCCGGGTGCCCGGGTGCCCGGCCCGGATCTGAAGCGCATCCCGCAATGCGGCTATCCCCAGGGTCCCCAGGGCCGGGGTGCCTGTCCAGACCCCAGGGGCGCTGCATTCGGCGAGTTAAACACGTCCACCGCCTCCTGGGAGCGCGGGTGCCGCACTGCCGCAGCACTTGCGGTTGAAAAATGCGGCCGGGCTCCGCCACCACCGCGTGGCCGCTTCCGGAGCAGGGACGAGTGGCCGGGCCGGCGTCCTCGAGGCAGAGGCGGCCACCGCTCCCAGCCTTGGCGCAGGCTGCGCAGTGGAAATGGCGAACGCAGCCAGGACGCGGCGAAGACACGTCCGCCCGGGTCTTAGCGCCTGCCGCCCGGACGCGGGCCCTGGCGCGCGGCTCCGGTCCCTGGGTCCCGGGGCGCGGCCGCGACGCTGCGGCAACCCACGACGGCGCTGGGCCGCGGCCCGCACCTCTCCACGGCGCCCGGGTCTCGGGTGAAGTGATGCCGTCCTGGGCCTCCGAGCCGGCGCGGCAGGGCGGTGGTCCGCGCGACGTCCTTCTCCGCGGGCACCCGTGCCTGGCGCCAGCGGAAGCCTGGCGCGGGCTCGGGGCGTCCACCCTGTCCCCGGCGCAGCCGCGGTGGCGCGGCCTCAGCGTGCCGCAGCCCGCGGGGCAGGGCGTCGGCGCCGCTCTCGGCCGGGCCGCCGTCCGAGCGGTAAAGAGGTGTCTGCCCGCGGCCGGGTGTGCCGCCGAACGAGGGGTAAAGATGTCTGCCCGCGGCCGGGTGTGCAGACGCAGCAGTGACGCGGTGTGGGGGCTGAGCCCACCGGACGCGCAGGCGCGGCGGCACGGCAGCACGGCGGTCTGAAGGGTAAGGACGCCCTCTACGGGGGGCTGCGGGGAGAGGCGCCTCGGAACTCGCGCGGCAGCCGGCGATGCCCAGCTAGGCTGCGTCCACGGCGCGCGGAAGGTGATCGCGCAAGTAGGCTCTGCCCGGGCTGCGGGCGCGGCGAGACCGCACAGCCCCACCGACAGTCGGCTGCCTGGAGACGCTGTCCCCGGGCGGCCGCGGGGCGGGAGCTAGGGCGAGGCGGTCACCGGGGCGTCCGCGAGGCGAGGCCGAAGCCCAGTGTCCAGAGCGCCGCTGTCCAACACAAGGCTGCCCGCGGCAGGACACAGGGTCCGGGCCCCAAAGAGTCGCCGGGGTGCACTCGGCCGACCGTCAGGCCTGGGTCCCGGGGCTGTTCCGACCTCTCTAGGGCGGGCCCTGCGCCGGATCCAAAGCGGACGCGGAGGACGCAGGCGCCCTGGCCGGGAGGAGCACCAGCAGGGGTGTCCTTTGTGTTCTGGAACAGACCACGAGGCCTGGGTTTATGGCTCCCGTGTTTCACGCCAGTGAGACTCTGACATGGCCGTACCGTGCCCGCGGCCAGCACGCGTGGGGTGTCCCCGGGGACTTCCACAGGGACTTGGGCGCCTTTGGCGAGAGCGGCCGGAGCTTCGGCTGGGGCTCGAGCTCTGCGGTCTTCCTTCTGGAGAGCCGGCGGCAGGGCCTCCGCGAGCTCCCCGAGCGCTGTTGGTGAGCGCTCCTCTAAACACAAAAGTGCCCGCCCTTTTGTCTTCGCGTGAACCGTCTGCGTTTTCTCGTGTGTCTGGTGGGCACCTGTACTTCACTGGACATGCATTTTATTTATGTGCGATGCTGGGGCTCGAACCTGGGGCCCGAACCTGGGGCCCCGGTGGGCTAAGCAAGCACCCTACTGCGCGGCGCACCCACAGCCAGGTATTTTTAAATCCTAGTTCATGGGGGGGCGAGGACACACTTGCTTTTGTGACACGCCGGCACGTCAGTACTGCAGTCTGAATGTCTGCTCCCAGTAAAATCTCAAATCGGCTCCGGCCGAGCTGTTCGGGAGTGTTTTTCTTTTTGTTCTGTGGCGTTGTATATGCTAATTTGTTGGTGTGCATCTGTCTAGTTACTCGACTTCAAATCATAATAGAATGTAGTTAAAACCACTGATTGGTGTAACTGGCGAGGCTTTATAAAAGACAATGAATGTGGTGTTCGGAATTGCTGCTGATGATTACTAATATAATTCAAAATTATTGCTTCCCTCAACGTTTATAATAGTCTGTGTTAACTTTAATTTTTAAAAATCTGTCTAATGTGTTTTCTGACTACCCAGGTGGGAAAAAAAAGAAAAGGCTGTAACAGACACATATAAGTTTAATTGAAGATCCTAGTTTGAGGAAAATTGAAAATCTTATATATTCTCAGGTCAGCATCTGCACCGACACACAGAACTGCCAAATCAATACTTACTCACTAAAAGATACCAAAACACCAAGCCAAAAAAATACAAATGTAAGGGAGGAAGACACATACATTTGGCTAGCTGCCAAATACATGTGTTCTTGGTTTAATTTGGCTTTTCCTGTCAAGTCTTTGGGCTGGGTTGAGTTCAAGGGTGGATGGAAGGAGAGGCACAGAGATTATGAGCAGGGACAGCTTTCCCCAGAAGCCAGGCAGTAAAGGCCAGCAGGAACGAGGGTATGGGCTCAGAACACACCAAAGGCTGTGTCTTGCATTTCGTTGGTGCTATCTTGCTAGGTGATGTTGGGCAAATCCTTTCAGTTCTATGCCTGGTGCTTTGTCCAGAAATACAACTGGACAGGATTCATGCTCAACCTCGTGTCCCTAGGTCCCCATTCAAGGGAGTTATTATCCTGAATGTGTGCCCTCCCTTTCCGGAGAGAGAATCCAGGGCCCTGGGCTTGCTTGGCGAGCACTCAGCCACATGAGCCATACCTCCAGGCCTTTGTGGTTGTTTTACATGGCCTCTCTTGATAGCTTCATTTGGGCTGGCCCTGAACCTTAGTCCTGCAGCCTCCACCTCCTGCATAGCTAGGATTACAGGCCTGTGCCACTTTGTCCAACTGAATGTTTCTTAAAAACCAGATGGTCTCTGACCTATCAGGATAGCACAGTGGAGACAACCAGAAATAGAATGAAGGAAAGCTAGCAGCTCGAAGTTCCACTGGCAAAGGAACAGGAAAGGCCACCTGCTCCACCCTCCTATACCATGAACAAGAGGGGCCAGGGCAAGACCAAGAACAGAGCCATGTGAGGGCCGTGTGAGGGCTGCATAGAACAACTAGGAGCAGGGGGCCTCCTCCAGATCAGTTCTTTCTGTCCTCTCAGATGATCTGTAGACATGCGTGTTGTCACATCTGATGGGGATAGGCAGAAGTCAAGTTTTATTGTCATCCTATAGCCCCACAAAAAGAAAAATAATGTCAGTGCTATGGCTGTCCAAGACCCCTGGTGTGAGGTGTCAGACAGTACCAGTAGGGGAGACAAGAGTAAATACTCTTGCAGTGATATTAACGCTAGTATTGTGGCAACACAGCATTCTCCTGGAGGCTGTGCCACTAGGCACAGAAGCCTTGAGATATCTGCTACTGTCCTTTTGAACAGCTTAACGACCCGAGGTTCCCAGAGACAGACAGTACAGCTGGCCAGGTGTCCAACCTGGGGACCTTACTCCAGAGCATTTGAACATTCTACTATTCCACCCTCCCATCCACAACCAGGAACCTATGTAAACCAACAGCTGATTCCTCCTCTTCAAAAATACATGTTTGTGAATGTGTAAGTGAAGGAATCTATAAAAGCAATGTTAACATGCATGTCTATGTTCACACACTGGACACCCTTTCCTGTATGTTATTTACTCATTCACTCAACATCTGCCAGACACTTGGTTCTGTGTACCAACCATGGGACTGTGTACCAAGCTGGAGGTGTGGGGAGGGGATGGTGGGCTGGCAAGTCAGATCTGTAAACAAAGACTGGCAGGATAATACAAGAGCCACATGGCACACCAGTGTGTGGCTTCAGGCCAGAGGCAGACTGCTGGGTCTGCTAGAGTAGACCCAGGAATGCTTCTCTCTGAGATAGGTCTTGAAGAAGGTCAAGGAGGAAGGATGTATCCAGCAGTGGGAAGTAGGAAGAAGCATGAGATCCTATCAAAAATAGACAAATAGGGTTGGGAAGGTGGCTCAGTGGTAGAGTGCTTGCTCTGCATGCATGAAGCCCTGAGTTCCGATTCCTCAGCACCATATAAGTAGAAAAAGCCAGAAGTAGTGCTGGGGCTCAAGCGGTAAAGTGCTTGCCTTGAGCTGAAGAGCTGAGGGACAGTGCCCAGGCCCAGAGTTCAAGCCCCATGACCTTAGAAAGAAAGAAAGAGAGAACGAGAGGGAGAAAGAGAGAGAAAGGGAGAAGGGAGAGAGAAAGAAAGAGAAAGAAGGAATTTACCATGGTCCTCTGCAATTCTTGGTAAGAAATGTACACATTATCCCGCCCATGTAATTGTAACCCCTCTGTACAGTATGTTCACAAATAAAATAAAATTAAATTTAAAAAAAACCTATAGGTTGTCACCATGGTTTGACATGGAAATGAATACTCAGAGTGGCTTACAGAAATTCTAAATAATACATGGGAGTAGCTATGGAAGAAGGGGAAGAGGCTCTCTTCTCCCTGAAGTCTCAGCACTGATGACTGAAATCTGGCAGCTCCGAGGTAGGCAGATGACAGCTGTGGTCATCTTCAGAGACACCGTGTTCCAGGGCTATGAAGAGCTATGCACCTGCCCTCCTAGCAAGTGCAGTCCCCCAGCCCAGCCCAGCCCAGCCCAGGCAGCAGAATTTGGGCCAGCTTGCAGCTGCTCTGGCTAACCGAAGGGCAGCACTGGCATGGCACCTTCCTTTGGAAAAGCATGCATTAGTTGTATTGGAGGGGCACACTGTGGCATTTTCCCACATGCATGGAATAGATCCCAATCAAGTCACCCCATCCATCACTCTCCCTCACCCTTCTCTCTCAAAACACCCCCAAAGACTTCACGATTGCATTTCCATTCGCCATCCTCACCAGCCCTCCCGCGTCCAGCGGCAGCCATCCTCCTACAGCGGCTGCCTGATTCCCTTCATTCGTGTTTTTCCCCCAGTGTGCATTGACTGCACCAAGGGGTTTCACATGGTATTTCAAATGTGTATATATTACAGTTAGCTCAGAAAAATCTTCCCTGTTGTTTCCATTGAGATTGCTCAAACCATCTTTATGCACAGCTGCAATGCACTTTGGAATTATTCACTCTCCACCCTTCTTTTTCCCTCTTATCTCCCCAGACAGCCCCATAGATTCCTGTTCTGCTGTGTGTGCACATGCATGCCCATGAGTATGGTATCTTTTAGGTCTGGTTAAAAGCGTGCAATGTCTGGCTTTCAGGAGCTTGACCTATTCCATGGCACTTCTTACACACCCTGTTGTGAGCAGGAAATTCTCAGCTGTTCAAGAGCAAGGAAGCCCACACCTGCCTAGCCCTTTGAAGAATGGTGCTAAATGGCCATAACAAATGAGCCCAGGCTCTCCAAGACAACTCTGGCCCAGCTTGCTCTACATTTATCTGTGGTGCACCATGATAGAGCTCCAGATCATAAGCACTAAGTTCAACTGCAGTTCTTCTTGCAGCCCCATCTTTGTAATAAGAGGAGGCAGTGCTGTTGCCCAGTGAGGACACAGCCTACAGGGAGCATAAGACACAGTCCCTCCTCTCTACCTCCCTCTCCCTCCACCCAGCTCCCACCCCTTCTCTGAGCACCCACTTTCCAGCCAAGACCATGGGGTTTCGGCTCCTGTTTCCTCACTGTGATTGAGTGGCATCTTGGTATAATTAGTGGCATCGCCCACAGATTTCATCTCCAGGGAAAGACAGGGTGGCTGTGCTCAAGGTTTGCCTGACATGTAAGACATGGTTCATAAACATATGTAAATTGGCAGATGAATTGGTAATTCATCCAGAGCAGTCAGCCCTTTCTGAGACCTCAACTAATGCTGTTGGATCGGTCTCCCAATGGTTAGCATGTGTGGTTCCAACAGCCAATCAGATCAGACCTTCCAATTCCAGGTACATTGTCTTCCTTCTCTGGTGCTGCTTGGCCTCCCCTATCTTACCAACAAAAAGACAAAACTCTACGTCATGAGGATTGAAGCTTTGTAGTGCCATGGATAGAAACACTCCTATGCCTTTCCACGCCTCTCCACGTAGGATGTCCAGGCCTTCTTTCCTAAACAGATCATCCTCCACCTTCCTCTGGTCCACCCTGCAGATACTACATCTGTTCCGGGTCCTCCCGGTAACAGAGCCTTCACAGTGCCATCTCTCCTTGTCTCTTTCCAGCCTTCCCATGCCACCTCTGTCCCTCAGTCACATCATGGTGGTAGAGTTCAGTGTGCAGAGTTGAGAAGGAACAAGCCCCAATGTGGTCCCGGTTAACGGCCCCCATGTCCCTCTTCAGTGACAGACTCGGCAGCTCAGGCGTGGCCTTGTATGGGCAGGAGGGTCCGCACTCCCCTGTCCTTGGAAATGAACAATGAAAGGGCAAAGCCTAGCCAGTTAAAGTGCCAGTCCAATGTAGATTTGTAATGATGACATTTAAAAAAAAATTTTTAAGTCTAGTGCTCAGATCAAAAAGAAACACAAAGGACAAAGTACGGGGTGATGAATCACAACCTTCAAAACAAAATCAAGGCTAAGGCCTCGTCTGTGAGAGCATCTCTGTCGCCTGTTTCGGGCCCTGAGCAAAGGCCATCACACCATCAGAGTCAAGACCTATGAAATGAACACTGGGCTTGCAGTTTGGACTCAGGGGTTCACAGAAAAAGCCATAAAGGCTACTGATAAACAGGTTCCTGGAAAACTGATTGTGAGTCAGGATCAAGTTAGCTGAGGAGTGGCAGCAGTGTCTGCAAAGGGCTCTGGGCTACTGGATGCATTTACTCAGCAGCCGTCCCTGCAGAGAGCAGGCCAGGCTGGGCCTTCCCCTGGGGCTGCACAGGTAAGTGGATGCCCAGGCTGGTGAGAGGGCCAGAGGGGCGTGCACCTGCAAGGGAAGCCTGGGCTGTGGAAGTTAGGGCAAAGCCTGCTTCATAAGCACAATTATGAAAATCCAGTGGGGTAACACATACAGGGCTTAACAGAAATAAGCTCCACATAGACACATAAAAAATAAATAAAGCCCTATCTTCTTGTCCTTCAAGAGCATTGCTTATCTGTACATTCCTGGCAAACAGCTAAGTGCCCTGGCACAGAGTAAAGTCTCAAAAAGCATTTGCAGAAGTTCAAATCTGCCCCAGTGGACACTGCCCAGTACAGGGGTTCTCACCCTAAGCCCTCTGGCCATTAAAGACAAGCTGTGGAAATAACCAGGGCTTTCATTACAGTTTTGAAAGGGTCCTTGGCCCACACACAGGAAGGGCCACTGTGAAAGCTCCACACTAGGCATATGCACACTCAGCCACCAAGCCAAAAGTCATGTGGAGTGCCCTCTGCAGAGCTGACTGCAGGAGAGCACAGGTGCCTGGCACCTCAGGGCCTCAGAGCGTGACAGATGACAATCATTCCTTCCTTTACTTGCTAGCCAGGTACTTGGTTCGGCTCTGCTCTGACAAGGCGTGGTGTGAGGTGCTGAGACCGGAAAAGCACGTGCAGTGGACCAGCCCCACAGAGGTCTCTGTGCCACACAGACGCGGCCAGAGACTAGACGGCTGCAGTTCGGCGCGCATGCCATGCGATCCCAAGGGGACTGAAGGGAGCACTCAGGAGGTCGCGGAAGAAGTGGTAGGTGTTAGGGTGGAAAGGGGCAGTTGGTTTAGGGACTACATCCCAGGAGAACATCACAATGCAAAGGAGACTGAGGTGAGCAGTACCCCAGGCAGGCCAGCCCACACCTGTGCACTCAGGTGAGCAGAGGGAGCTTGGCCACACAAGAGGCAGCCAGGTAAGAAGGAGTGTCACTGGGACAGCCAGCTAGCCTGCATGGCTCCCTCCAGTAGGGGCTCACAGGGATGTACTTGAAATCTGTGCAGGGAAGAGACAGGAAGACTACGAAGTCCCAAGGAATTCACCCCGCCCACAGTGTAGGCCAGAAGGGACAAGCATGAAGTGCTCAGTTTTCAAAATGTGAAGGGGAAGGCAGACACATACAATCATGTGTACACATACATACGCATCATAGAAACTGTATCTAAAACATACTCTGGGTCACATCAGAACTGAAAAAAAAATCACTGATTCTTAAATCCGAAGGATGACTGGGAAGGAGGAAAGTCTGGTTTGATCCAGTCCAATCTTCTTTTCCAAATGAGGAAAGTGAGTCCCAGAGAGAGTAAATGGAGAACTCCCCCCAAGGAATCAGCTGCTTGGTTATTTGCAAAGGCAGAATTAGAAGTTAAACTGCACATTTCCAGCCCTCCGCTGCTCCGGCCCAGCCCCTGCTCACCTCGGAACCCTGCCCACCTTGCCAAGTATAGCCTGGCAGTGAAGCCCCTTGTCACCGGTCACTTTGGGCTCCTCCGGGGCCTGCCACAGAGGAGGCACGGAAGTCAACACGTGCCTTTCACCTCCCGTCTCCCAGAGCATGCTTGCCTAGCGCCCTCAGCTTACAACACACCCTTGTCCCCTGCCATCCCCAGGGTGTTCTATTTCCCGGGTACGGATCCAGGTGCTTGAACCGTGCCTGGCACCAGTTACGGATCCCAGTACTGTACAGTACCTCTCACAGGAAATGGAACATGCTGGCTGAGCCCATTGCTCAGCTCTACCCAGAGAAGCCTGACCCGCACCCACTCTGCGTTGACAGAATATCCTATGGCTATGAGTAAATTTAAAACAATGATCTAGAAGGTAGCCATTGTTTCCCATGCCTTGTTTCAAGGCTTTTTACTTACTGAGAAACAGCACAAACTATACAGAGATCCCAAACACCAAGACAAAGAGAATTTATACCCTCCCCAAATACTTGACTTTTCCTTTCCCATTCAGAAGCAAATGTGATTACTAAAGGACTCCAGGTATGTGTTCAAATGGCCTCCAACTTACGTGGCAAGAGTGATGCCACTAGGACAGTGGGGATGGTGAGGAAGCAGAAATCTCTCCCCAGACCTGGAAGGGTCCCCGCCTGGGGCAGGGGTGGCTTGGGCCCATGAGGAGACAACCTGAGTGACTAGGATATTTGTGGGACTGCAAGTTGTGCTAATCATTACTCCGGGCAAGCAAGAGTGGATAGGGCTATCCTGGACACACTAAATGCAAGGCAACCTGGGAAGGAGTGGGCAAGTCTCAGTCAAAGAAGGCTGTCACTCAAAAAAAAAAAGGTAAGGAGCAAATCAGCCTGCATGGTTCGGATTGGATAAGAAAAGACAGGCGGAGCTTAGTCTATGCCCTGATGCCCTGAGTGCCTAGAGGGTGGTGGGTACTGTGGGAGGGAACGAGGGTCCTAGCGTGGTGTCCAGCCCCACCCCTGAGGTGACAGGCAAGTTACTAAACCTCTCCAGATATCTGTTTCCTCATTTGCCAGCCCATAACCCCTCCTACCTGACAGCATTAAAAATAAATAAATAAATAATGGACACAGCCGCATTCCCTACTCTGGGACACCAAGACCCGTTTCTCCCAGTCTGCTGGAAGCCAGGGAGCTCCTCAAGGCCCACACGCTCAACATGGAAGTCTGGTGAAAATTAATTACACTTAAACCCTTCGTGCTGAACATGCTCTGAGTGTTCTCCCCAGTCTGCTTCCACCTGACCAGGTGTTCTGACAACAGGGCTCGGGCGACAACATCTGCACATTTCAGGTACACTGGGTCCCAGCTAGGCATAGCTGATGGGGAGGCACCAGCAGGGGTGACAGGAGAAAGCACCTGTTCGGAGCAGTGGCTCTGGACCCTGGCCAGATGCTAGCTCAGTTCTGCCTCCTCACACCCACCTGCAGCTCCTTCTGCCTCTGCCTAGAGGCTGATGGGCTCCCAGCAGTTGCCAGCCCCACCCCACCCCACCACCCAGATATTCCCACCCAGCCACCCTCCCTCTTCCTCCCTCTCTCCCCCTATCTCTCCCCCCCCACACACACACTCAGCACACTCACACACACACACACACACACACACACACAGTTCTTTGGAAAGGCTCGCTGTATTCAGTTGTCCCCAGCCCACTCTGGTATTGCTACCTGTCTTGGGGAGAACCCTGAAGGCTTCCTCCTCTTCTGGTTGCTCCTTGGCTTGGGCCTTGGGTCTACCGTGTGTGCATATCCTGTGCCTGGCACTGTACAGGAAAGTCAACTGCAGGGCCTCTCCTCTGATCCATGAGGTTCAGGGGCCACCCTCTAGAATCTTCTCTGCCCACTCCTCCCAGGCTGTGCCCAGCCCCTGGCCCCTCGAGGTACACACTCTAAGCTACCTTCCCCAGGACCTGGGTGTGGCCATAGACACAAGCAGACAGGAAGGACCACAGAGGCCATTTCCTCCCACAAAGGCCAGTTTGTGTGGCAGGCACTCAGGACTAACAGATCGTGCCCACCACAAGATTAAACACCCAGACCTCGGACTCCTCTGCTGCTAACCTGACCACTCTCAGTCTTGTCTCCTCAAGATGCCAGGCATTTCAGGGTCCTCGGGTGAGGAAGAAGACAATGAAGAGCCTTGTGCTGCAAAAAAAAACTGAAGCAAAACAAAAGAAGCCACAATCCGTAGCTCCTGGGTAAGAACCTGTCCTGAAAAGTGATCCATGTGATGGATAGCATACAGAACACAGTGGGCAGATAAAACTCCTTAAAATATTTATGACTTTTGAGTGATTTTGGAAGAAAGCAAGTCATCCTGTGGCACTGGCACACTCCATCAAGGGGACACTTTAATAAGGCAACTGCTGCAGGCGGCCAGCACAGGCGGCACGGCGGGATGCAGCCATGTACTCCATCAAATACTCACAGATCTCTCTAGAAAAGAACATTTGGGGGACACCCTTCTCCTTTATCAACTTGGCCATTTTCATAACCACCAAAGTAATAAGAGAGCCGACACATCAACAGGAAGCTTTGACTTGTTTTGCCCTGAGGCAGAAGGAAGGTAACTGAGAACTTCAGGTGATGATAATAGCTACCATATATTAAGCCTGACATCATGTCGACATGTGGTGTGTGACTTTAATCCTTGTGACAGCTCTCTGAGCTCTCAGTCTCCACAGAATGAATTGTACATCACAGCTGTAAGATGCAGCCATTGTCCCTGACCTACACACCAAGTAGAACAAGCACCTGTTCACAGGTGGCATTCCTGCTTCAAGACACCATCTTTGGCACGTGGTATTACAGTTCATGAACTAAAGCTCAAACCACATCTGTCTGAATGAGGCCCACCCTCCTCCTACAGTGGCCTGCTAGATCCTATACACTGCCTCATTTCTTAACATGGGAAAAAAATTTAAATGTCTTCCATGATAACTTTCACTGTTCACTCCTTGTCATTCATTCATTAAACATTTACCGAGCATCCACGTGTTGGGAACTATTTTAGGTATTGTGTCTTGCCCAGGATATCTGCAACAGAGAAACAGGTACAGAAAAAGATGGAGCTTCCTGGGGAGAAATCTGTTGATAGGAAGTGCATCTTCCATACTGTGCTAGAAGACAGGAAAAAGAAGGCTCCGTGGGGCAGCTTTAGACTGGGATTCAACTGAGCACACTGTCCCCAAGCCCACTTGGCTAGCAAAGCCAGGCCCAGTCCCCTCAGTGAACTCTACCAGTGGTGCAGGTAAAAGTTCCATCTTCCTCCTGACTTCGGTCTCTACCTGGCCTTACACAGGAAAGGCCCCGCCCCTCTCCTGAGAGTCTCGTCCCCATCCCAAGTCTATTCAGGCCCATTCCTCTGCAGATCTTCTGTCTCCAGCATGGGGCGCACTCTTCACCAGAGTGGCCTTCGCCTCTCTGGTGAGAAACCAGCATTTCCGTGGCACCAGTGTTGCCTCCAGCACACGGGTGACACTGCGGCTACCATGCTCAAATCTGCACAGAGTGTGTTCTGTTTTGGAGCATGAGGTTTGGCCTTCACCTTTGGGACCCCATCGCCTGGCCTGGCTCTCCGGGACTCCGTACAATGTAGAAGGGCAGACTGCCACCCCCAGACCATGTGTCTAGAAAGCTAATGCACTGCCAGATATCCTCACGTGCCTGAGAATAGCTAATGAGAATGAGAAAGATTTCAAAACAATACCAAAGAAAGCATTTGGAACAGCAACTGTTGACACCTCAAAAGACACATGGTACTTTAGAGCCATACAGCTGAAAGTAGAAATGTGTTATCATAATGTCATTAATTTGATTGCTCTCAACCATGAAAATTTGAGTTAAGCTTGATCAAAAATTTGACATTAATGTAGCCATCCTTGGCACTGGATGGGAAGATCTCTAATTCCCCGCACACGACTGAATCATAATGGACCATCCATCACTGAGGCAATCATTCTGTAATTGCTTCTAGGACCTGGGTCATTACATCCAAGACTCAGAGACAAAGAAAGGGAAAGGAAATGACGTGCCATGAAGACAAGAGCAAATAAGGGTCCAGGAAGGGGAGAGAGGACAGCTAGTTCCCACAAGCCTGGGTAGAAATAGGAAAGGCCTCAAGAGGCTGAAGGAAGTAAAAGCAAAGAAGAGACAAGATGAGGAGAAAAGTGCAGATGACTCAGAAATAATGCTGCTTCTGGCTACATGAGTAGTAATGGAAGATTGGAAGAAAGAGCAAATGTCTTCCCAGTCTCCAGTATCCACCTGGGTTAGCTTAACTGCCTCCCGAGAGCTAGGTTTATGATAGCTTGAAGGGAGGGAGAAGGATCAAAGGGACAGCTGCTGAGGGGAGGAGAACCACGATCCAGGAGAGAAGACAGATCCGCAAGGAACAAATCTCCATGCAGCGAGGGGGCAGAGAAGCGAGTAGCAGCTGTCTTGGAGAAGCAACCTGGAGGAAGGAGGGGACCATGGACTTTTGCATCAGGCTTGGACACCCCCTCCTGTAGGGCCCCCTATGTTCTTCCGAAGGCCAGTGCCAGCTCCTCGTGGTGGGACTTGGAGGGTTGCAGGAGACGACGTTCTCACACAGGCACAGTGCAGGTACAGAGCACAGACATTCTTGGGGAAGGGAGAGAAGGATCTACCCGCTGAGCGGTGGTCTAAAGGCACTTGTGGGCACGAGAGGGAAGGAAAGAGGCACCAGGCTTAAATCCTAGCCAGACAAGGAAATGAGGCCAGTGGTGTGGGGAAGAGGCAGGGCCAAAGGGCATGTCTGTGGGAGCAAGAATGCATCCTTTCACTCTGAAGGTGAATAATGAGAAGGTTGAAAGCAGGGGGAAGGTATGTTCCTACCTGAATCTTTTCTTTCTTTTTTTTTTTAGGGGAGGGGGGGTTGGGGTCGTGGGCCTTGAACTCTGAGTCTAGACGCTGTCATCTGAGCTCTTCAGCTCAAGATGAGCGCTCTACCACTTGAGCCACAGCGCCACTTCCGGTTTTCTGATGGTTAATTGGAGATAAGAGTCTCATGGTCTTTCCTGCCCCAGCTTGCTCTGAACCGTGATCCTCAGATCTCAGCCTCCTGAGTAGCTAGGACTATCGGGGTGAGCCACCAGCACCCGGCTCTACCTGAACCTTAAACAGAGCATGTTGGTAGCTATATGGACAGTGGGGTGGGTTTATCTCAAACCCGTTGGCACAAGCCCTGGCTGACTTTCAGAGGCAGGGACCTCGTACTCAAAGGAACAATCTTCAGTCCCCAGGGGTGGCTATTTCTACACGTGACATTTTCTCTCCTTTCATAGACCTCAGTGAAACAGTCAACCTAACACTCGTTTTCCCTTTGAAAGAAGAGTCACTCAGAACCCCAGGGGAATTAGGAGCCACTGTTTATTTTACAGATGTTAATACTTGTAATTTCTAAATTCTGGGGGACCATTAAGAGCGATATATAGCTCTGATGCACTAAAATTAATTCACAATGCCATGTTTGTTTGTTTGCTTGCTTAAAGATAACACATGTGGAGAGTGAGGTCCCCAGGCTGCACTGTAGTCTGGGGTGTACCCTCATGTGACTTCTGACCACAGAGAGTGGAGAGATCTATGGCTTTCAACTGAGTCCACAGGCTCCCAGGCGGTGGGGCACAGGCCTAGGAGGGGCTAGGCAGGGGGGGGTCTTAGCTCTCCCACACCCCCAGAGCAATCCATGGCAAGAGAATCCACTGAACAGAAAGGGATGAGTCTTGGTTAAAGCTCTGTCCTCCTCCCCAGGGTAGCACTGGAAGAAGAGGAGGGACTCTAAAGTCTGAGGATCTTAGCAGCATCGTTTGTGTAAATCAGTTTTACTGGCTGAGATAGTGTCTTCGTATGTAAAGAGGAAATAATCTATCCTGTGCAGAGGAAGATTTAAAATTACAGGATGCATGCACACGATAGTCAAATTTGTCCATTTTGTGCTGCTATACTAAATGCCTGAAACTGGGTAATTTATAAGAAACAGCAATAAGTTAGTTGCTGTGTTGGCTGGGAAGTCCAAGATCAAGGCCCCAGCAGGTTGGCTCCTGGCATCTCTGGTTCTATGGTGCTACTGGCACACTCTGTCCTCATACAGGAAGGTGGCACTGGTCTTCCCATGGCAGGAAGGCCCGCCCAGGGGTACGGCGCCTCCTGGCCTCAGTGTCTGTTACTGGTCCTCCCTCTTACTTACCTTATTACATACATGGTAATGCTGTCATGACAAATTTCAGTGTGAGTTTGAAGGGACACATATTTGAACCATAACAAGGCACATGGCAGCAGACAAAAAAAAAAAAATACCTGCAGGAAGTCAGTGAGACTCTCACATACGGCATAACAGAACTCATTGGTAGCGAAAGTAAGCTCGGTACTACTTCTCTCAAAAAGAATTTGGGAACTAAATTCTGGCTCAGCCCATCTGGGTTCAGAGATACAACCTGAAAAGCACATCATCTACAAAGCAACCAATAGATTCTTCCCATGCTTAGGACTTTCAGAGATCACACATCTGCCCTGCAGCCCCAAGCCCAAGGTCACAGCCATGCAACTGGTACAGAGCCTTTGGAACTCATACAAAATGCTGCCCAGAAGACACAGGGTGAAATAAGGACTGTCTCTGTGAGACGGGGCTGTCCCTTGCCTTTACCTACCAGGAACCAAGATTCCCCCTGGAAAAAGCACTGCGGGCAGCTTAGACACCCTCCCCACAGATGGCCAGATGCCCACAGAACAGCCAGCAGCCAGGAATGGAGACCCGATAGTAGCTTCGGGTCCAGCCACCACAGCTTCCTACAGGTGAGGTTGGGCGTCTCCAGCTGGACCCTCAGAGCGCAGCCATTGCCTCACACCACAGGCGGTTTATAAGTGCTCAATCAACACATGTCTATGATTCCAACAGCCTCCGACAGGCGTCCCCAGAGCCCAGAGGTCCCTCATCTCTGCGTACATGGATAACGAGTACACTTTCAAGTCTCCTCACAGCCCACAGGAGCCCCTTCTTTAGAAACTGTAGGAAACACCCCTTGACCTTCGTACAATGCATCATAACACATAAACATCTCAGAAGATTCTAATATTCCATTCTAGAGCTAGAAAAATGAAGAAAGCAGAGATCAGGCAACTGTTCCAGAATAGGTCTGTAGAGAAATCAGTCCTGCTGGGTAAACGGGCTCGGAATATACTGGCCCCAGGTGACAGGACCATGGAAGGGCAGAAAAGAGAAGGTGGGTCAAGAAGAGGCCTCCTCCTAACAGTCTGGGACTGTCAGCAAAGGATGACTTGCTGGGCTGTTGGGATCACCTGTAGTGATGTTAGCTGAGGGCCTGGAGAGCCACTGTTAAGAGGCCATGGTTTGAGAAAGCAGAGGAGCCAGAAACTAGAAAAAAAACAGAAGGACAAGAAATGACAGAGAGTAAAAGAGAGGACAGCCTGGGCTGAGAGCTGGCCAGGCGGCTCAAGGACTTTCCAGCCATGGCCCCACCTGCAGCCTGGCTAGGCCACACACAACCCCAACCTTCTCCCGTGCATTCCTCCCTTGCTTAAGACAGTTTGACAATGATTTTGATAACCACAGTCAAGAGTTTTCATTTAGAGAGTCCCCTTCCAAATGCAGTCTAATGTCATGCCAAAGCCATGTGAAGTATAAGAATCTCCAGGAAAGCCACGTGGGCACAGCCACATCACCACAAGGTGAGGCAGAGAGAGCAAGGGGGGCCAGGTGTGCAGTGTAGGCTAAGGCATAAAGGAAGCCATCTGGATGTTCCCAGGCCCTAACATCCCAGCAAGCACCTGGGCCAGAGGGTTATCATTTGGAAGGAGTTCAGGAAACTCAAGCTAATTTTAGCCATAGCCTAAGAAAACCGTGATCAGGATGATGAATTGCTGAACAGAAAGAAAGAGAGAAGAAGGGAGGGGGGAGAGAGGGAGGGAAGGAGGAAGAAGAGAGGGAGGGAAGGAGGAAGGGAAGGGAGGAAGAAGGGAGGGAAAAAGGGAGGGAGGAAGAAGGGAGGGAGGGAGGGAGGGAAATGCAATGCAGGATTAAGCAAAATGAGTCCATTGAGTGCTGGTCTGTTCCCCTTCTACCCAGGTCACAGACCATGGCTGAGCAGGAAGCTCTCATTCAGGCCGCCAGCCTCACCTGGCTCCCTGCCTGTGGTGCACTTCCTTCTGCACCTCTCCTCTGTCCATCCAGGAACCTCAGCGTGACAGAAATGAACTCAGTCCTCTGAGGGTTTCTGCACATTTGATCATCGCATAAACACAGCTTGGGAGATAACTGCTCCAGAGTAGAAAGGTTGAGAAATTGGCAGGTCCTTTGACTCTAAATCCCACCTTCTCTAACTGTGGGGTCCCCAAAATGTCACCTGATCTACTAAACCTTCCAATTTCATGGAAACCAGAAAGGAAGCACTTCCTCTCAGTTCCAATAGATCTGTTTGTTATCTTCTAGGAGTGTTAGTCTGTGCACCTCTGCCGGCCCCTCCTTCCACTGACATTAAATCCCTGGGTCCCTGGATATGATGGTTTCACCAAACTGGAGAGCCTTAAGTGTCCCCAAGGTGGATAAAGGCAAGCCCAGAGCCCTGCTCGGGACTCATTTTCCCAGCAAACCTGCAGGCTTATTCTGTGTGCAGTACAGGTCTAGACACTATGAAAGATCCTAAAAAGGAGAGATTTAAACCCAGCCTCAAATTCAGTGATACCCAATATGCATCCACAAACTAGATATTAAGGCAACTCTAGCTCCAAATGAAAATCCCTTCAACTCAAAAGTATGACATAATTTCATTTCCTTGTTTACCAGAAAAACAAGCACAGCCAGACCTAAGCTGAAAGTGATGAATGAATCGGTGCTCTGCCAGTTCCTTTCTTCAGCAACTGGAAAAAGAGATCATTAGCATTTCCCAATTTACAAGCCTCTGAGTTAATTAATACAATATAGTGTGCTTGTTCCAGAAAGGAATTTTAATAGATTTTGCTTTTAAGATATGCAGTTCCACACAGGTCCAGGGCAGTACCTTCATTCATCCAACCATCTATCCATCAACCATCCATCCACCAGAATGAACGAATGAATGAATGAAACACTATCAACAAGTTCTCCCACAGATTGAGAATACAGAGGTGAATGTCAAAGAATAAAGTCAAGGAACAAACTTCTCTGACCACACAGATGTTGGTTCCATGAAAGGAGTCTACCCAGCACCACGCAGCAAAGCACAAGGGCGCTGGGCCTTTCCTGCGGCTGCCAGGAGTGGCACCGAGGAGGAGGAGTTCACTCATCATGTAACTGAGCATGAAGAAAGGTGAGGCAGGGGTCAAGGCACATTTCAGAGAGGAACGTGATAGGTGCAGAGACCAAGGGCTGGGGAGGGAGGTGGAATAATACTGTCAGTGTTGGACCTTGGGAGGAGGGTGGTATCAAAAGTCAAGCTGAAGGAAGAATGGAACAAAAGGTTGGTGCAGTCAAGGAACCTGGTTCTGTTCTTGAGCCATAGGAAAGAACTGTTTGATTTTCATTAGAAGAAAATTCTGGAAGGAGGGGAGGACAGATGGCCAAATCTGACCAAGGCCAAGACCGAAGTGCCATAGGGGCCTAGGGAGATGGATAAGTAAAGCACAGTGACTGCGTGGTAGACAGTCTCTTACTGCAGCCCCCACAGCTCTCCCTATGGGGCTCACATTCCAGTAGGATCAACTCTCCTTGATGGTAGCTGACTTGCTTCTCACCAACACAGTGCAGTGGAGGTGATGGCATGTATGTGTGGGCACAAACACCCATCCTGCTAGTCTTTCTCTCCAGTGGTCCCCTGGGAAACCCCACATAGCAAGGCCTTGCAAGTGGCCTCCAGAAATTGAGGGTAGTCTCCAACCAACAGTAAGCACCAACTACAGTGCTCATTTCTCTGTCTGCAAGGAACTCGGTGCTGCCAACCAATGATGGAACTCAGAGACAGAAATGTCCCCAGATGACCCTCCAAGACCGGTCTCCTGGACAGCACTGTGACTACAGTCTTACAAGACCCAGAACACAGGTCTCAGCTAAGCCCTGCCTGGACTATGCCCCATAAAGACCATGTGGTGGTAAGCACATGTTGTTCTGAGCCCTGGTGACATTTGTGGTAACTTGTCACAGCAATGGACAACTAATACAGTGAGTCGAAATGAAGAAGTCTTAAATTGGACACCTAATCCGCTCCTAGAACTGCTCCTTCTTAGCTCTGTGATTGGGCAAGCCTTCCTCTTCCCTTTCTGAGAGAAATCATGCCTACGTACGAAGTTTCTATGAGAATAAAATTATGTCAACGTGTACACGCAGGTCCAACAGAAGAAGAGCTCCATGCCTCTTCTGTACCTCAAAGATGTGGCAATGAAGGGGAGACTGGAGAGCAGGCGGTGCCAGCGATGACTTCCTACCAGAGCCTCTGGTCTGCCTCACATGGGGGCATCGGAGCTGGTCAGGAACAAGTTTCTGAGGCTCTGTGGACGAGTTGGCTGCAATGTTATCTACAGTGTGCACACATTAGATGTCTGCTGGATGCATGCGTGTGCGGAAGCGCTTCCCTACACCCTCTAAATCTTCACTTTCATTTCATGTATTCAGCATGACTCGTGCATATGTCTGCCAATCTGACATGTCCCCTGGGCTGTCACCCCAGAACCTGAATGGAAGGTCTCCATATCTGCATTTCCTAGTTTCCCCTTGAACCTGACCCTCTCCTGGGTTTTCCCACCTCAGTAACTAGTCCTACCGTCGGCCTCATTGCTGGCTACCCCTTTCTTCAGTTTAGTCTGGCCATTGGTTCTTCAGAAAAGTGCTTCAAAGCCACAACAATAAGAGCCATGATGAAGCCTGCTGCCAACGCAGCAGCCAGACAATCAACTTGGTGTGAGCGGAGCGCACGGCCGCCCCAGCTGGCCTCTCATGGCCGCGTCTGACCTCTTCAACTCACTGTCCAAACACCAGCCAAAACAGCTCTCTCCTTAAGTGAAATTGCAAATGTTATTCCTGCTTAAAACCTTCCCTGGCACCCACAGCCTCTTGATCAAATGTGGGTCCGTGACCCCGGAGGCCTTGGAGCACGTGGGCCCTGCAGCACCGGATGAGCTCCTCCTCTCCCCTCCTTCCCTGCCTCTCCCCTGCCTCTCCATCTCCCTACACACGGCTACGGCCACGCTGTGCCACACTGCCACGGCTCTGCCGGCTCTAGTCCCCCCCTTGCTGCCTCAGCCCTGCCCCTCTCCCATCTCCCCCATGTCCTTCCTCACTGTATGCGGTGCCGGCATACAACCTGGCAAAAACTATAAATGCATATGTAGTTGTTACTTACTTTTGGCTAGTCTGCTCAAATAAGACCATAAGCAAAACCAAAATAAGAGTGATTGACATCCAGGGCTAATCCACGGCCTGGCCACCAAGAGCACTAAAGTGAACCTGCTGCGCAGCGTGTGTCTTTGGTTCTTGCTGGCAGTACAGACAGGGTTCTGCCAGGGAAGGTGAAGGGGCGGGGTGGGGGGGACAGGAGCAGACCGTGGACCTTAGTGACAGGTCCTGAACTCACATCAGTCTCCACTCTGGCCTGCTGATGTAGCAGCCCTGTCCAGGTCATTTGCTAGCTTCAGTTGGAGGCTATAGAATGACTGCTATATCCACATTGCTCCACAGCTCCGGCTTAGTCTTATATTTGCCCTATATTGGATTCCTGTAAGCACTGCAGCAAAGGATCACAAACCTACAGGCTTAAATGCATCGCAACACCATTCTAGAGAGCAGTTGCTCAGGCCACAGTGATCCCAAGGCTACCTTCCTTCAGGAGGACTCAGGAGAACCCACTTCCTTTTTCAGCTTCTCTTGGCTAAGATTTCCCCCACATGCACCCCATCCCACCCCCTATTCACATCACTCCACCTCTTGCTGCTGGGGAAGGGCATGGAGGGGTCTGTGAGATCGTGACCATGCCAATTTAGTGGCAATGGTGGCTTCCCGGGTACGCCCACTCATCAGATCGCATCCTGAATGCAAATTCAGCAGGACCAGTTTACTGCATGAGAGCTATTCTTCACTTATGGGGCATGGCAAAACTGTCAGGGGGACTCGGAGGCAAAGCAAGAGAGGAACAAGCGATTGGTTCTGTCCACCTTTTCCCAGGCTCTTGGCTGAGGGAGAAGATGAGGCTTAGACAAGAAGGAGCGGGGCTTCCAGGGGAGCAGCCGTCTGCGGCGACCAGACAAATGCAACTGTATAGGTCCAGAGCCAGGCTCACTGGGCACCAGGTTCCAAACCAGTAAACTCACCAGCCAGTCCCCATGCCATAAAGCCCTGTCAAAGACCATCAGCAGGAGAGACTCCAACCTGCCACATGGCATTCAAAAGAACGTAATCCTTCATCAAAGCTGCAACAGGGTCCAATTTAGTCTGTGGTTGACTACAAGAAGCACAATGATCCTAAAATTAAATGACATCATCTGTCAAAACAGTAACTCTCTCATTTGAATTACAGCACTGTGGAATTTTAAACGGAAAAGAAACATTTAATTAGGATGGTGTATCCACCAGAGCAAGGCAGTAAGGAAGGGCAGCTTGGTCTGACTGCTGGCCTCCCAGTCGCCAACAGCAGGGACGCGCGCAGGGAAGCCTCAAGCCCTCCAGTGCGCCTCCCGTGCGCCTGGCTCTCGGGGCCGGCTCCCGTGTGCAGTGTCGCTCCCCGTCCAGGGGGCACTGAAGGTGGCACCAACTGTACACTAGGCTTTCATGGCACAACAGCAGCCACGTCCTGACCCTCACTCCTCCCTCATTCCAAGACAGGAACCGATCCAGTCCAGGCTCACACAGCAAGCTGTCACGGGTAGGTCTAGGGCCTGGGTCAACCTCTCTTCCACACCCATGTCTCCCCAACAGGCCTTTGGAGTCCCCTGTTTTACTGGTCAATGGGTAGAGAATTCACATGTCAGTATCCACACAGGCACTTGGCATAGCCCAGCCTCAAAGGGGAAGCCAAGAGTTGTTTCTCTAAAGTTAAACACAGGGAGGCAGGCTGGGGATTTAGCTCAGTGGAAGAGCACTTGCCTGGCAAGTACAAGGCCCTGAGTTCAGTCCTCAGCTCTGAAAAAAGAAACAAAGATAAAGGGATTTGCCAGGTGCTGGTGGCTCACGCCTGTAATCCTAGCTACTCAGGAGGCAGAGATCTGAGGATCCCAGTTCAAAGCCAACCCAGGCAGGAAAGTGTTTGAGATTCTTATCTCCAATAAACCACCAGAAAACCGCAAGTGGTGCTGTGGCTCAAGGCAGCAGAGCACTAGCCACAAGCTGGTGTTGTTAAGGGTATTCAGTAAGCACTCTGTGAGTCAAATAAACTGAAATCTTTGGCTCCCTAATTCAAAGAGTTACTTTAAGGATATGGGGTTGTTCGAAAAGCCACAGATTTCACTGAAGACACACACACACACACACACACACACACACACACACACACACACACACTCCTCAAGACAACAGAGTCTCTTCAGTGAACACTGAAAGGATGTTCTTGTCTGTAAATGCATTCCCATTAGAAGAAACATTTGCCAGGTCGAGGTGGTGTTTCTATGCCAACATGTAAAGAATACCAAGAATCTACAACTATGAGAGAAAGTAGAATCTGAACTTGAAAACCTTTGTTGTTTTACCAGGTCCTTATCAAAAATAAGGCCCCCAGAATAAATGAGCCAAAGTAGTACACTAACCTACAGTCATAGACTGTAAAGCCCAAATTTACCTTTGAATGTAAATGTATTCTAATTATTGTGAGTGAGTTATAAACCAATAAACAAAGATATCATCTACTTCACTCACCAAATGATTCACAGATAAAGAGCTGAACAGGCTTGTCAGCCAGGAACCGAACAATGGTGTGCATAAAAGTTAGGATTTACAATGGATTTAAATTTGTTTTTATCAACACCAAAGGCAAGAAAAGTTCAGTTTACTTTCCTGTGGCTCTTCAGTTGCTGATCATTAGATCACGTTGGTACAACTCAAGTCTAGATAATGCTGGATCCCAAGACTGCTTAAATGTAGCTGCCTCTGCTTCAGAGAAGACAAAGAACAGACAGACTTAGTGGACAGACAGATAGATAGATAGACAAATAGATAAATGTCCATATTTTTTTCTTTTCTTTTTCATTATGTAGCCCAGGCTGGGCTTGAGTTTGCAATCCTCTGGCCTCCACCTCCCAAGTGCTGGGATTACAGGCATGTGACACCCTGTCCAGCTCTCTGAGTTTTCCTGTAATAAACAAGCCACCCACGGGGACATCTAGTACCCACCGCTGGCAGCTAGAGGCTGGCACGCAAGACACGTGACTAAATGGCTGAGGCTGCTGCAGACTAAAGACCAACGACAGGGACAAAGGCTAGCATATAAAGCATTCCCAATTTTACCCTGAAAGCCTGAGTGAGGACAATTTACTTCTTTGATAAGTCTAAAGGGAGTGATATTGATTAAATACCGACTATGTTCCCTGTACTGTAGACCCACAAAATGGACCTGCAAGGCGGGAACTAACAGAGCTACACGTGACTTCAAGAAAACTGAGGCTCAAGATCTGGTGAACTGCCCACGGGATGAGTGTGACTTCGGGGGTAAATGGCAGAGCTTGGCCTGGAGTCAGACCCACTGGTCACAAATGCTCAGTCCAGCATGCGTTCCACCTCCGCCAGGCCCTGCCAACGGTGAGTCAGTTCATCCCACGAAAAGGTTGGCACATGGGATGGGGGACAGAGAACCTGATTCTTCTAGAAAGGCTGCATCTCCACAGTTGTTTTAGTTTCCACGAAGGGGGCTCCTCGCTGACATCTTTGTGACTTGGCCCAGGAGAATGAAGATTTTCATGGAGATTTTCAATCCATGGAAGGCAAAGTTCTTCTTTCTCAGCCTCAAGTCACCTCTAAAGCTTATGCCAACTCCCTACCAAATCTGTTTCTTTAACAGCCCAAGCTGAGGCAAGCCCCCTCCCCGCTGAACCAGTCAGTACTGATGCTACAGGGTGGCATGGAGTGGGGGTCAGAGCCGAAGCAAGGGGAGCGGGGCTCAGACAGCCAAAGCCCAGAACGGACGCAGGGGAGCGGGCGCGGCAAGCTGAAGGGAGGTCTGGCATGAAAGTGGCACCACACAGCTCGATGAAACGAGGGGAGAGCCCCAGTGGGGAGAGCCAGGAGGGGCCAAACCGGCCTGGGACGACGCCAGTAGCCAAGATGTGGGCTGGCCTGAGCAGGGTGACGGGGATGTCCACTCAGGAGCAGAGGCAGTGGGGCATGGGGGGGGGGGGGACACGCGCTTGTCCGTCACCCACAGGGAATCTGAACCAGCGAGAACCAGGGAAATACTGAAGACAAAGACTAGAGAGCAGCAGGTCAGTTAGAACAAAGCTGGCAGAACCAGACAAGAACTGAAGCTATCACCAACAGCTCATGCTTTTCTATCTCTAGAGACAATAAAGGAAAAAAGTACAGCTGTCCAGAGAGGCCTGGCCCAGGTGAGGTGGCATGCCAGGAGCTATGAGCACAGAGCAAGCCTGACCGTGGGGCCCAAGCCCCATGATCCTCCAGTGCAGGGCTGCAGCAGGGAAAGTACATCTGTTTGGAGCATCTTATACCAGGGAGCAAGGAAATAAGATAGCCTAAAGGGGCTGCATTGGTCAAGTCTGAGACAACGTATACCAACATGGATTATAACCTGCTACACAAAATGAGACCTGGGTTCCCAGGGCCATGAGTGCAGGAAAGTGTGATAAGAAACGAAGTCCTCACACAGTTCCTAACACCGTTCTGTAAGTTCTTAACTAACTTTACAGCAGCTTCATGGTGGGGTACCCGACCCATACCTCCTGGCTCACATGACTGGGGAGAAATGGTCAGCACTGGACAGACAGACATGCTGCCTGCCTCACCTCACGGCTGCCTCGTTTCTATTACGTTCCTGCCCTGAACACTTGAACACAACCCTACAAAATAACCACATCATAATCTTAAAAATGCCAGGAAAACAGCATAAAAGCCAATGAGAGCCTGCAGAAGAGCCCCCCCTCCCCTGGGGTGCACTGTACAGAGACTAAAAGTGGAGCACTCCCCCACGGAGACCTGTGGGGACCACTGGAAACCATGCCGGTGTTGACAGCTGAACCGCAGCTCCCTTGTTTGGATGCTGGACCATGGTTATGGAGAAAATGCCGAGTTGTGGGGAACTCATGGTAAAGAATTAAGAGTGCCAAGGTATGGAATCGAATCAGCCCAGATGCCCTTCAATGGACAGACAGATCAGAAAAATGTGGCGTACGTATATGCAATGGAATTTTACTCATCTCTCAGGAAGAATGATATTATTATCATTTGCAGAGAAATGGATGGACCTGGAAAAAGTCATGTTAAGTGAAGTAGGTCAGGCTCAGAGAGACAAAGGGCACATTTTCTCTCCTATGTGGAAGTTAGATCTAAATTATTAAATATATACAGGGTCATATGCAGATAAACACAAATGTATTAACTAAAGTATGATATATGCAGGGGAAGATTCAAATGCTGTATCTCCTTTGTTAGACCTACAGTCTAACACAATGCATGCCAGGAAGCTGGAACTTGTGTTGTCAGATGAGGAGGGGAAGGGGGGAGGACAAATGGAGAGAGGAAGGATAGGTAAATGCAGTCATAATATTCAATGTGAAAACAGAACTAGGAAAATTGAAGGAGGGGTGAAGTTGGGAGAGACAGTGGAGAATTATGAGAAGGGCGACAATGATCACCATGCACTATACTCACAAATTAATTGATATACCGAATCGATAGTCCTCTGTATAACTACTTCAAGATAATTTTTTTAATCTTATAAAGAATTGAGGGTCCATGTGCACTGGGAACATGGCTTAGTGGTAGAGTGCTTGCCAAGAATGCATGAAGTCCTAGGTTCAATTCTTCAGTACCACATACACAGAAAAAGCCAGAAGTGGTGCTGTGGCTCAAGTGGTAGAGTGCTAGCCTTGAGCAAAAGAAGCTCAGGGAGAGTTCCCAGGCCCTGAGTTCAAGCCCCAGGGCTGGCAAAAAAAAAAAAAATAAGCAAATGAAGAATTGAGGGTTCAGGGCACCAAATCAGCCACCTGTGCTGAAAACTTCTACAAGTGTATGATTATTTCAGAACTTTTTAACAATTGGCTAAGCAGAATAAATGCTCAACATAAAATATTTGAGGAAATAGGAGAGAAAATTAAAACAATCTACTTTTCCATCACTGAGGTAATGGCCATTAATTCTCTGTGCAGCCTTGCAGTCCCTTTTCTATAAATAGATTTTTTAATAAGCTGGAATTATACTATAAAAATATTTTATAGTGCACTTTTTAAACTTCCTCAGTGACTGCATATTACTCCACTGTAAATGTGCTCAATAATTCAATTAGCTGATCCCCTATTATTTCACATTTAGATCGTTTCCAATTTTTTCTGTGTTATAAATAATACTGCAGTACCCCTCTTTGCATCAAATCTTTGAGCACATCGGGTACCCCCTTAGGGCATATTAGTAGAAGCGCAATCAGAGGATAATAGAGGATAGGCTCTCAAGGTCCTTCGCATGCAGAAGCACACACGTTTCCCTGCAGAAACATTACACCACACTGAGCCATACATCCCATATGAGGATTCTTCACAAAACCACTTCAGATCTCAGCACAATCACTACGGTCCTGCACCAAACACTCAGGTATTCCCACAGACAGGGCTTAGGTGTTACCTGCTTCCACCCCGCAAGGAAGGAAATCACTCTATCCGAACCTCTAAGGACTCATGGCGAAAGCCAGGGTCTAGGGCACAACACAGGGATCTGGTCAAGGCTCTGCATCACACAAGAGCAGATGGTGGAAATGTGCACCTTCCCTTCTAGATGCCTCTGCTTCCAGTGAATGCACTGATGACTCTTCTCCCCAAGAGAACAAATCTTGAGCTGGTCCTTCTTAGGGGACCTTAGAGAACAGTCTAGAGGCTAAGTCCATCCAACACAGGCCTCATCCACAATCACCTGTCCTCTCACGCATTCAGTAACATCTCACAGAGTCCTTGCTTCAGCAGACTCTAGTCCACCATGATACAAAGCTCTTCTCCAGCTTCATGTCCTTCAAGGAGGGACGGACTCCTATCCCAGCACCCCACTGGGTGACACAGCCATGAACTTTCACAGCTGGCCCCTCCCTGTAGGCTCCCCAGCCTGGCTGTTACCACCACACCCTCTCTGACCACTTTTCTACCACTATGCAAGGGCAGAGACCAGCAAGCCTTCCTCACCTCTGCACCCAGAGTCCACAGAATAATAGCAACACGTTGTCCCAAAGCACCACACACAGCACCGCAGACCATCATGCCTCCAAGCAGTGCGCCCTTCAGCCTCTCTGTCATGTCAATGCTCAGAAGAGGAAAAAGGCCATTTTAAAAGGGATTGAAAAAAATAAAAAAGGACTAAAACCATGTAAGATGGCATTCTGAATTTTGGAACCCAAGGATCTTTTGTTCTCTGCCGAGATATTTTTTAACAGTATAACTTTTCCTCATATTATGTTATTATCACCCAAACTTCAGTCTGGGGAGCTTACATCATCTTCCCTGTTTTTGCTGTGAGTCACTGAGAAATGAGATTAAGGCCTTGCTGTTAGCACTACAGTGTCATTTCACCAAACCACCGCTACAGAGGCCAACAGGAAGACCGAGCCAGCAGCACCAAGAGGAACTGGAAAGAACTTATACTCTAGACCTTAGTCTGGTGACCGAGACCAACAGATCATGAGACAATCACAGAATACTGGTAACCACAGAGGACACACAAGGAGCCTTGGTAGTTAGTAGGCAGTGGGGCCAGTCATGAGGAGGGAGAGGAGGAAAAGGGGAGGAGCCTCAGTACAGGACTCAGCAGTAGGCCCTGAGGCCTAGAGGCAGGCAAGAAAGATCATAAGTAGATGTAGTCATTATAACCTCCAGCTTTAATAATAATTAAGAGCAATATTTCTCAAATACCCCAAACAATGTAAGTGGGAGTATACTTCTTAACTCATGCTATGAGTTCAGACTGACCAAAGACAGCATAAGAATACCACATACCAATATTCCCAATGAATATAGATGTAAAAATTCTCAACAAAATACTAGGAAGCCAAACCAAATAGATGTAAAAAGGATTTTCACAATAACCAACTAGGGTTTGTTTGTGGACTAAAAGGACTATTCAACATTTAAAAAAAAATCAATGTCATACCCCCTGTTAACACAATGAAAAGACAAGATCCACAGTCATCTTAATGATGCAGAAAAAAAAGTACTTAAAACACTCAACACCCTTTCCGAACTTTTTAGAAGTTCATCAAAACAGAAATTCAAAGGAATTTCCTCAATGTGAAAAAAACATAATTAACATGATACTTAATAAGAAAGATTGAAAGTTCTTCCCCTAAGCTCAGAAACAAGAAGCATGCCTAGTTTCTTCACTGTCTGTCAATATAGTACTTGAAGTTCTAGCCTAAGCAATTAGGCAAGGAAAAAATAAAGGCATCAAGTTTGGAAAGTAAGAAGTAAAACAATTATTTACTCATAAGTGACACAATCCTACATATATAGAAAATCCCAATGAATATTTTAGAAAACTACTAGAGATAATTTACACATTCAGAGAAGTAGTGGGATACAAGATCAGCAAGCATTTAAAATCAATTATATTTCTAAGCCAGCACTCTACTACCTAAGCCAAATCCCTATCTCAGTTGTATTTCTATAAGCTGACAATGATCTGAAAAGGAAAATAAGAAAGCAATTTGGCACACGATAAATAGCATATAAAAGAACAAAACACCTAGAACTATATGTAACCAAAGATAAAAGAATCACATGCTAAAAATTGCAAAAGAAACACTGCTAACCAAATTAAAGAAGGCCTAAATGAATAGAAAAAAATCCACATTCACTGGATTAGATGTTATTGTTAAGATGTTAATCCTATTCAAAACAAAATACTCACCACCATCTCTACCAAAATTCTAGCAGCATTTTTTTCAGATGTGGAAAAGATGAAGTTCTTGTGGAATTGCAAAGAGCCTAGGTAGCAGAAACAATATTTTTTTAAATGTTGGAAGACTCATACTTTCCAATTTTATGGATAACTACAAAGCCAAAACAAGGTAGTTCAGACATAAAAAATGGACCAATGGAATAGAATTATGGGTCAAGAAATAAAGCCATGCATCTATCCATAGGCAACTGATTTTTTTAATCTTTAAATAGCTGTACAAAGAGATTTCAATTCACCATATCACTTTGTAAGTACAATGCATCTTGATCAATGTCATTCCTTCCATCATTGTCTCCCTTCTCTCCCAACACCACCAGCAATTGAATTTTGATGAGAGTATCGAGTTCTTGAAGTGGGGAAAGAATGGTTATCTTTAACAAATACAACTGGGAAAATCAGATTTCCACAAGTTAATGAATGAAGTTGACACTCATCTCACACCACATACCATATACACCATATATAAATATTAATTCAAACTGAGGACTTCCTTGAGTATGAAGACTGAACCCACAAAACTTTTATAAGGCAACATAGTGATCATTTTGATACCTTGGACTTTAGAGTAAATACTATGATAAAACACTGAAAACATAAGAAAAAATAAAGCTAATATGCTAGACTTCATCAGTATTAAAGCTTTTTTCACATGAAATGAACAGTAGCAAGAAAGTAAAAGGACCATCTATAGACTGGTCAAAACTATGGGTAAATAGGAAGAACTCACACAACTCAAAAACAAAAACATAAGCCCAACTTAAAAGTGGGCAAAATAGGAAGTGGCGCTGTAGCTCAAGTGGTAGAGCGCTCGCCTTGAGCTGAAGAGCTGAGGAACAGCACCCAGGCCCAGAGTTCAGGCCCCACGACCGACAAAAAAAAAAAAAAAGTGGACAAAATAGTCGAGCATTGGTGACTCATACATGTAATCCCAGCTACTACAGAGGCTAAGATCTTAAGATTGCAGTTCAAAGCTACCCTGGACAAGAAAGTCCATGAAATTCTTATCTCCAATTAATTACAAAACAACAACAACAACCAGAAATGGAGCTATGGCTCTAGTGGCAGAACACTAGCCTTGAGGAAAAACAAAAATCAGAATAAAAGCTCATGGGACAGTGCCCAAGATCTGAATTCAAGCTCTAGATTCAGCACACACGTGTGTGCACATGTACACACACACATACACATACACACACACACACATACACACACACACACCCCTAGGCAAAGGACTTGAAAAGAAAAATATATCTTCCAACACACATGTAGAAAGATATTCAACAGAGTGTGGGGCGGGGAGGGGGGGGGAGATGGGAAGGGATGGGAAGGGGAAACAAAGGAGGAGGCTACAATGCTTGATAAGAAATTAGTCATTACCTTGCCATGTAATTGTAACCCCTCTGTACAGTATTTTTGCAATAAAAAAGAGAGAGAAAAAAGAAAGAAATTCAACACTAGTTATAAAGGAAACACAAGTCAAAACCACAGTGAGATACTACTTCTTACCTACTAGAACGGCATTGTCAGAAAACAAAAAAAATACCAAGCATTGGTGAAAATATGGAGAATATGCTGCTTTTCTGCTGGTAGGCATAAAAAACAGTGCCACAAATATGGAAAAGTTTGATGTTTTCTCAAAACCTAACTGTAGAATTATCACACAGCAATTCCTTTTCTAGGTATATATCCAAGAAAAACATCAAAATTGGGGATTCAAATAGTCACTCATATGCCAATGTTCATTGAAGCACTATTCATTATAAAGGTAGAACAATCCAAGTGTCCATCCATAGAAGAATGAATAAATGAAGTATGCTGTGTATACACATGGAATATTATTCATCCAGAAAAAGGAATAAAATTCTAACACATGCTATACCATGGATATACCTCAAGTATATTCTGCTAGGTGCAATATACAAGACACATACAGGAAATAACTGATCTAGGCAAATTCATAAAAGGCAGGAAACTAGAGATTTCCAAAGACTAGGAAAATGAGGAAATGAGAATCACCGCTTAATGAGACAGTTTCTTTGTGGGTACTGGTAATAGCTGCACATAGCAGAATATGATAATTACATTCTGAACGTAATTTGTGTTGCACATCTTAAAATGTCTTATAACTGTCCCAATTTTAAGACAGAGTAAAGTAAAGTGACTCTGAGACGTTGGGCAGAGAAGGGCTGTGCAGGCGGCTGGGTGATAAGGCTTTGCTTCCTGGCGGGGGAGTTTAGGTGAAAAGTGAGACTCAGTTGTTTTAGAAAAATATGTCACTGTAATAACATAAAAGTGACAAAGCACTACACTGAAATGGGGAGGGAGACAGTGAGAATGTGCACACTGTGGCAGGGGTAAGGAGGGAAGGAAATGAGTCTCCTCCACTTTTCAACCTGTCATACCTCCAGCCATGGAGGAAGGCCAGTGCACTCACCATATTCTACAAAGTCCAAGGAGACAGGGCAGTGGGCAGGGGGTATGGGGAGGGGGGAGGGGGGAGGGACAAGGCCCTGCTGTCCACAGGGAACAGTTTTATAAGCAGGAGCACACACTAAAATAGCAATCACAGTACAATAATCACATAGCCTTGAGTCATGGATCGCTAGGACCAGATATTGCCCGCTGAACACAACTGTATGCGCCACGCCTTTACAGGACTGGCCTAATAATCGAGTGTTCACCCCACACATGCACTGTGCTGCAGTGCCAGGACTGCCAAGTCCGGTCATCACTGGGTGGTAAAAATGATCAGCTCCATCCTAATCTCACAGACCTCGGTCTGTACGCCCTCCATCACTGTCCAAATCACCACTATCAGGTGACTGTGGTTGAGCCAGGTCCAACTCAAGGTGGGTGGACACAGCAAGGAGCATGGAGCGTCGGGAGGGGACCCACAGAGTCAGGGAGGCAGCTGAGCCTGGGCCACATCCAGCTAGGGGCAGAGGGGTTCAGGTCTAGCCCTGGGCTGTGCCCTGACTCCAGGTGCCTGGCAAGAGTAGATTCCAGACAGTATGGAATAGTGAGAGTAAGGCTGCAGCCAGCTTCAAGACCCACCAGACAGAAGTGGGTGCGGCCACAGGCAGCAGAGCGGCAGACAGAGGAACTCGGGAAGAAGAGGGATGGGGAAGGGGTGGATACTCCCGCTGCGTGGCCTGACAGGCGTGGCTCTCAGTACATGGAGTCCCCGGGCAGGCTGGGCACTGGGCTCCTGGCACTGTCCCCTGCCTGGGGTCCTCTGGGCTGTCGTCATCTCCCCTAGGCTGTGAGCCACTCCACAGCAGAGACCACACGCTCCAATTACCACCTCAGCCCAGCACCTGGCACTCAGTACGTTTTGCCTCGTTAATTAAGGCCGCATCCTGTCCTGTCCTCTCAGGGAGTGATCTCAGACTCCAGAGGGGGCCTGCCTTGCCCACTCACTCAGAAGTGGGAAGTAAGCCTCCCACATGGAGAGCTAACTAATGGGGCAGCAGGCACTTCCTGGGTATGGTCATCAGGGCTGCAGGCCGCTGGAAGACCTGCTGGGTCAGAGCCTACTGGTAGCAGGCCCCTCGGGTAGCGCCGGTGCTAGCTGACATGGTAGAAGCACCTGCGCCCTCGTCAGCAGGCCTGCGCCACAGAGGCGGGCAATTCCTCTCACACAGTACAGGAACTCATCTTCTGCCCAGAAAATAGGTCAGCATTCAAGCCAGGCCTGCCTACTTTGGACCCATCAAGGCATACAATTTTTTTTTTAACTAAGGGCCTGGCCACTGTCCCTGAGCTTTGTTGCTCAGTACTGGCACTCTACCACTTGAGCCCCAGTTCCACTTCCAGCTTTTTGGTGGTTAACTGGAAATAAATGTCTCATGGATTTTCCTGCTCAGGCTGGTTTTGAACCTCAGTTCTCAGATCTCAGTCTTCTAAGTAGCTAGAATCACAGGCGTGGGCCACCAGTAGCCAGCAACGCATGCGGTTTTACACTGTCAACTTGCAGACGTCACAGTAGCATGAGTGGGAG
This sequence comes from Dipodomys ordii, assembly GCF_000151885.1. Lineage (NCBI taxonomy): Eukaryota > Metazoa > Chordata > Mammalia > Rodentia > Heteromyidae > Dipodomys > Dipodomys ordii. The sequence continues at coordinate 10,704,115 of NW_012267298.1, forward strand.
GGCGGAGCTCACATGGTAGCGTGTGTAGATACTGGCAAATACATGGCCGTGTTACTGTCATATTATTAAAGCAACAACTTAAACAGCATCTGGTTTGGGGGTGTGCTGGACATGCGTGTCTCAGCCTTGTTAGTTAAGGACTTGGCTTGGTGGAGGCCTTGCCTCCCCAACAGGATGCTCCCAGCTGGCGTCCCAGGACTCCTCTCTGTGTTTGCCGGAAGCCCTGGCATGTCTCCTCAGACCTGCCAGGTCCTCGAGCACAGGGCTAGCTTCTCCCCGGGGACGATGCACCCAGGCTGCCGCCGTGTACAGGACAGCAGCGTCACACAGCCAGCACAGGCTACCTACTTTCCCTCCACACCGACAGAGCTGATGCCCAGAAAGACAGGAATGTGTCTCTCTGCACTGCTTTATGGACAAAAAGACAAGTAAACAAATGAACAGGTGGATGTCAGAGTTCTTCTTTAAAGAGGAGGTAAGCTGGCTAGGACACAGGCAGCGCTGTCAGCCGCGGCCTGGGTCAGCACTGCGCCCACACAGACGCCAGGGCCCGACGGCAGGAGAGACTTGGCAGTGAACTGTGTGTGGTGTCCAGGGGCCTGAAATTTATACCCAGAAGTCCACAAATTGCCCTTCTCTCTAGAGACATGGCCAAAGGAAGCATTTCGGGAGCAAGCCAAGTACAGCATAGCTCCAGGACCCTTGAGCTCATGCGTCCAAAGGAACAGAGGCCAGCCGGATGTAAGGCTGGCCACGGGGTACCTGTGGCACCCATTCCTCTGCCCGAGCACCCTCCTTTCACCTGGCACTTTCCATCCATAGCCTGTGCAGTGTTTGTGAAACTCCCTAAATGCTCTCAGGAAGCTTTAGGGCCTCTTCGCTCTTTGTATCATGGAAATTTACCACTGTGCACTCTGAGGACTTTCTCACAGACAGCTATGGAGCTTGAGATACACTCCCAGGAAAAAAGATGAATAAACTCCTACCGTATGTTACAGCACACATGCATCTTACAAGCATAACAGGGAGAAGAAACTATGTACAAAAAAAGTACCTGGTGTACAAAGCCATTTAGACAGAGTTCAAAACAAGCAAAGTCACCTGTGATATTATAATCTGGTAACAGTTATTAGTTTGGAGGAAAAGGGTAAGCGATGAATGAACCAGGCCAATAACCTGACTTACGGCATAAGGGCTAGTCTGCAGTTTTTTTCTTTACTTTCATCTCTCTCTTTTTAGTTTTTTTTATTGATATTTTTTGGCAATGCTAGAGAGTCAAGGAACTCTCACATACTAAGCACATGATCTACCCTGTGGTTTAATTCTTGACAAAAGGTGGTTACCTGGGAGTATTTAAAAGTTTGGTTTAAGCCAGGCATGGTGATGCATGCCTGTAATCCTAGCAATCAGGAGGCCAGAGCAGAGACTACCCTGGCCTACATTAGCAAAACCTTGTCTCAAAAGCAACTCAGTTCAAGAGTATTAACTATGTCATAAAGCTGCATGTACCTATAGCCTTCTGGTTTTAATTCAATCAAACATTCATGACAATATACTGAGAAAGTATCATGGAAGAGTGGCAGGCTAGCCAGAATACTCCTATGCGATCTGATATAATCACCACCCGAGCCAGCAGGCACCATGTTTACTTCCCAGGTGACGCTGGGCTATTAGGACACAGGGCCTGCGTCACTCAGTCCCCAGGGTTCACTAAGGACTCTTACAATAAAGCTGGTGATATTCCCACCACATGAAGGGCATGGCTGACCATCCATCCATCCAACAATCATATGTGTCTAGACCATGAACTCCCTGCATGTAGGCCATGATTGTTTCTTGTTCTGAATCCCTGGGGCCCAGCCCCCTGACGGAGGAGTAAAAAGGGAGAATGAGTAGAGCAAGGGTGCCCATGGCTTTAGCCTGCAGAATCTCCACGGATCCTCACTGTGATGCTGTGGCAGACACCTGCTTCCTCCCTTCTCAGCATCCCACCTTGGCTTGCTGCTGAACAGACAGCAAGGGAAGTTATGTGCACTCGTGTGTATGAATAAAAGAAGGAACACCCAAAGATGCCTCCTCCCTCAGGGGCCCCGACCAATAAGCCGTGGCCAGAGACACCTCCCAAGTTTGCAGCTATCTCAACCCATGCTTTCTTGCTTAGCCCAGAGTGAATGTTTGTCCTTTAACGTACACTTTCAACAAATTTTAAAACTATGTCCAGCCAGCACCAATAGCTCATGCCTATAATCCTAGCTACTCAGGAGGCTGAGACCTGAGGATCAAGGTTCAAAGCCAGTCTGAGCAGACAAATTCTAGAGACTTTTAACTCTAACTAATTAGTACAAAGCCAGAACTAGAGGTGTAACTAAAGTAGTAGAGCATCAGCTTTGAGAAAAGAAAAAAACAAAAAACATAAAAGCAACTGAGAGAATGCGAGGCCCTGAGTTTAACCCCCAGTACGTGAGAAAACAAATAGATCAACCAACTAACCAGCCAGCCAGCAAACAAGTAATACTGAGTTTATTCCCATTTTTAAAATTTAGATGCCAGAGAAGCCCACTCCTACCTCCATCACCACATCAGCACTAGATTAACCCACAAGTACCCCATTTCAAAGACCCACACACTTATTTAGAATTCTCCTCAGATGTAAACTAGTACAACCAGTCTGGAGGTTCCTCAAGAAGCTAAACATAGATCTTAGATCTTCCCTACAACCAAGCCATGCCACTCCTGGGCATCTACCCTGTTCATCACAGTCCAGGATACCGTAAAAACACTTGCACAACCATGCTCACTGCTGCACTATTCATAGTAGCCAAGCTGTGGAAACAGCCCAGATGCCCTACAACAGATGAGTGGATCCAAAAACTGTGGTACCTATACAAAGTGGAATTTTACACAGTCATTAGAAAGAATAATATCATGTCATTTGCAAGGAAATGGACAGACCTAGAACAAATCAAGTTGTGAGGTAAGCCAAGCTCTGAGACAAACGGCTCATGTTTTCTCTCATATGTGGAAACTAGATCTAAAATACGCTGGGACATGATAAATTACACAGGACTCCAGGCATTCACACACAGTGAGAGGGACATAAAGGCACAATGCCGCTGTGCTTCTAATCATATAACATAATATTTACCTTAACGAACTCCAGGACATGGAAGAAAGGTTTTTTTTTTTTTTCTTTGTTGAAAAAAACACAAAAATCCCCCTCAGGAAGGCCAACAAGCTGACGAGAAAATGTTCAAATTCTCAGCTACCCCGATATTAATGTCTCTGCCAACCACACAACCATTCTTAAATGGCATCTTCATTCAGAAAACACACATATACTTATGCATTGCCAGAAAGCGAGATTGTTCTTCAAACCTCCTCATGGTCTCATTGGCTTACCAAATTGGTAACCTTGTACCTGGGCAACTGCCACCAAGCAATCTAAGTATCCATCCATGCATACATACATGTATATATATATATGCATACATGCATACATACATACATGCATACATACATGTGTGTATATATGTAAGTACGTATGTACAGCCAAGGTCTCAGTGTGCAGTCCAGGCTGAACTTGAACTCTCGATCCTCCTACATAATAGAATTATAGTCGTATACCACCATGTCCAGTATAAGCAGCCCTTTAAAAATAAGAGAATGGAAATATATCTTGTGGCCTACTTATTTTTGTAAGACATTTTTGAGAAAACAAAATGTTGCATTTTTCAGTTTTCTAAAAGGTTCTTCTGAGGTTCTGAATCCACAGACAGTGCCTAATCTGCAACTAATTCAGTTACCTGCTCAATGATAAGAAGAGGTTTATTAGATAATATTGGATTTGTTGAATAATAATGCTGGTTTCTTTTCTTGTGGTAAGAAAAATAAATGTTGAAAAGCCCAACTTATCTAATTTATTTAGAAATAAAACACAAACAAGCAGAGCTTATGGCATTAGGTTTGTTGGTGCCCAAGGAAAGCCCAGGATTGCCTCCACCTCTTGAGTATTTATGGCTTCGCGAGATGTTTTTAGGTGGTTGATGAAAATGCCTGTGTTTTATATTCCTAACTCCTAGAATAAGAACAGTATCTGCCATGATTACTTTTAGAATACAGATGAGAAAATATAGAATTGCTTTAACCACGGAGTCCAGAGAAAAGCAAAGGAATGCTCACCCTGAAATCACACTGGCACATGTGTGTGAGCCCCAGTCCTGGAGTTCCCAGGTCCATCCTGCCATGTACAGAGGTTCAGACCCCCTCCCTGCCCCACGTGCCCTCTTTCCACACATGTGTGCAACACTGCCTGGGAAGCCTGTCTCCACACTGCACTTCTATTCTGTTCACACAGTTCAACTGACAAAGAGCCAGAATTTGCGAAGGTTTTCAGAAGCAGTAAGGGCTACCTGGCATACTGAGCTGGGGACTGTGGCTCTTACTTGTGGAGAGGGGAGGTGCTGATGTGGTCCGTGGATTCAGACGCTTCGGAGGAATCCATCAGAACATTCTTTATGCCTTTTCAGTATATGTCAGATCTCAATAAGTCCGTTTTAAAGTCTACTCATCACAAAGCTGTTACACATTTCTTAGTTTTGTTTTCATTTATTCATTCATTTGACACTTTCTGGTACTTAACCATAAGGCATCTGAGGACACACATCACTAAGGCTGTCCCTACCTCTAGAGGAACTCACAATCTGATGCAGTAAGAGAAGGAAGACAGAAAGTCTGATTACAACTGTGCCTGTGGTGCTTATGCACAGAGTCAAGGGGCAGACAGAGAAGGAAACCGGAGGACAGCTTGCTGGAGTGACTGGACTCCTGAGCCATCATCGACTCAATCTACAGCTGTGATCTCCTTCCTCTTCATTTCATGACTGACAAAACCCTGCCCATCCCTGGCCATCTCTCCCAACGACTCCTTCCATGCTTATAAACTGTATTTCACATTTAATTTGTCATGTATTATAACTGGTGTTTTTGTTTGTTTGTTTTTTGTCGGTCGTGGGGCTTGAACTCTGGGCCTGGGCGCTGTCTCTCAGCGCTTCAGCTCAAGGCAAGCGCTCTATCACTTGAGCTACAGTGCCACTTCCCGTTTTCTGGTGGTTTATTGGAGATAGGAGTCTCACGGTCTCTCCTGCCCGGGCTGGCTTTGAACCTCGATCCTCAGATCTCAGCCTCCTGAGTAGCTAGGATTACAGGCGTGAGCCACCAGCGCCCGGCTATAACTGGTGTTTTTAACAAGAGCACAGACATGTCTTTGGGAGGATAAGGGGAGACACGGAAATGAAGGGACAAAGAGTGAAAACAAGAAGAGCATGAACATGTCTCCTGTGTGAATCAGTCAATGAAAGAAAGGAAGATAACTCCACTCAAAAACCCACCTGCAATGAAGAAAGAATTCTATGCGTCTTGGATTCTACCCAGACACACCTAATGTTCCACGCTCTTTTCTGCCTCACACAGCAATCTTAATAAAACCAAGTCAAATCAAGTCAGTTCTTCCTAAACACTCCAGGGGCTGCTGTGGGGAGGGCGGCTCTGTAGCACGCTGCTTGGCCTTCCGGGGCTGCGCCCAGGCTATCTTTCAGCCACAGTTACTGAGGGATCCTCAGGCCCCAGCCATTGCCTCGCCAGGCCCGTGTACCATGGCCTCCCCCAGCCAGAAGCACATTCGCTTCCTCCACCTTCCCTATGGTTCTCATAGATCTCTCCTGCTGTCTACAACACCCCCTTCTTCATGCTACAATATCACGATTCCCCTGCATGTTGGCAGGAAAAACCACATTTCTGACACTACTTGCAAAATGTTAGAAATTAAAAAGCCATCCTTTTTTTTTAACCCCATGACCTATAATCGGTACCATGCCTCAAGATGCTTAGTGTAGTGGAATTCCATATTAATGAATGGATATGACAAGGAAATACTTCCTTTTTTTAATAACAAAGTTTCTAAATTAAGAGAAGTCACAGGTAGTGAAGCAAGAACAATGTATCTTCAGGGACTGAGTCTTCCTTCTAGAGTGTTGGTCTATGCTCAGATTCAAAGGATGACTGTAGCCCATCAGTGCTTGGAGTAGCTATGAAGCTGCCTTTATTATGATCTTTGTCAGGTCAGGAGTGGCGCACCTCTACTGCTCTTCATCACCGGTGCTGCCAGCTCATGTATAAAGTTTCTTCATTACTTAAGCATAAGATGCATTCCATTTTTATTTCTATTTTGGAGCATACTTACGTCTTCAAATGCTACTGAGCACCCCGGGGGGGGGGGGGAACAAAGCCTCCAACAGATAGACTCTTCCAAAGCAAAAGGGTTAATGGTAACCATGGCAACTGCTTCCAAGAATAGCATCATCTGCAGCAGCATTCATGCTGGGGCCGTCGACAGAATGGTTATAAATATACCTATTAGCAGCCTGAGCTGAATCTTTAAACAGCACTGTTGGGAGGAAGGGTGCCTAAAAATAGCTGCCCGCACTTGCGTTTGGAGACGTGTCCTCAGAAACACTGCATCTTGTGCACACACACAGGGAGAGCTTTTCATTTTCCTTTTTTCCCCCCAGTGCCAAGAATTGAACACTGGAAGTATACGACAAACGGTGTGACATTTGACAACTTTCCTATGTCAGTGCAGTATTCCAGAAAGAAAGTCCACCGTGTGCGAGCCCAGTGGTGCCATGGTGCCCCGTGGCAGGGTCCCCGGGCCCCTCTCTCCAGGAAGACTCCTTCCTAAAATGGTCCAACCTGGAACCCAGGGAACTGGACAGAACAGAAGCCCCCCACCTCCTACCCCCCCCACCCCACTCCCCGCACGGGAGCGGCCGTTTCCACCCTCCCACCACAGTGCTCACTGCAGCCCGCTGCTCCCTGCAGTCATCATGGCCACCCCTCCACCAGTGCCCCCTCCACCAATGCGCCTGCGCTTTCTTCACACTCCCCCCAGACACGGGTCATTTTCTACCTGGAGTGAGAGCCAGACAGCTGCAGGCTTGAGTTTCAGCTTGGCCACAGGGCTGCTTTACCTCTATAAATAACCTGCCCCATTCATTTGCAAAGAAGAAGAGTAAAATGGCTAAACCAGACACTGCAGCGAGGAAAGCATCAAAGAGGGGCACAGAATGGTGCTGGGCAAGGCCGGCAGGAGGCCTGCGTGTCTTCTCCCCTCCCCCTCCGCCCCCTCACTTGCAGACCATAACTCTCTGAAGGCAAGCTATGGCACCCAAACTACAGGTCCACAGAGTACATGGGGAGCCCCGCAGAGACACAGCTGCCAGGGAGTCAGTGAATGAGTGACACAGAGTGTGGGGCCGGGCAGGGAGTGAGGGAACTGCACCTGGCAAGTATGCTGGCACATCTGCCTCACCCATGCCTGACAGCAGTGTTGAAACCGGTTCATCACCAGGTGGGACACAGGCATCCTTCAAGCCCAGGGAGGCCAGATGCCAACAGGATGAGCAGCCCCCCCACCCCCTGGGCTCAGGCCTGCTCAGCTCAGCTTCTCCTCTGCTCCGAGCAGCACCAGAACCACTCAAAGCTAGACAGCAGGCCCCTTCCCGGGGACTCTCTCTGCACCCTTCCAGCTTTTCTTTATTGGAATTTCTCACATGTGCATAAAGATACCTACTGCACACTGTACATGTGACCCACTTTTCCTATTTCGCTTGGGATGGCCTTATAGAATTATATAAAAGGTGAATGTCATCAAATGGGTCAGTCTTTTTCTGTTGTCTTACACCTACCTTCCTTACTTAAGAAACTGTTCCCTGCTCCAAAGTCATTTTTCTTCTTCTTTTTTCCTTTGCTAGTTCTGGGGTTTGAACTCAGGGCCTGGGAGCTATCCCTGAGCCTCTGTGCTCAAGACTAGTGTTCTACCACTTGAGCCACAGCACCACTCCTGGCCCCAAGTCTTTACAATGGTTTCCCAGATGGTCTTCTGAAATTTTAAACATATTGTTCGTATACTTGTATGTAGGTTCTTATATTCATTTGTAGGTAATATTCAGATTTTGTCTCATGTACAAGCAAGTATGTATCCCAATACCATGAGAAAGTTCTCATTTTCTCCCTGTAACACCCCCTACCATTCTACATTTTGTGCATCCATTATCAGAAAGTTTTTATAAAAATATTTTAAGCCAGGCACCAGTGGCTCATGCCTGTAATCCTAGCCTGTAATCCTGAGGATCGTGGTTTGAAGCCAGCCTGGCAAAAAAAGTCCCCATGAGACTCTTATCTCCAAAACCTGGAAGTAGCACTGTGGTTGAACTCAAGCCTTGTGCACAAAGAGGCCCAACGAGAGCACAAAGACCCTGATTTCAAGCCCCACAACCCACCAAAAAAAAAAAAAAGTTAGGCAGTGAGGTGGGCTGAATGGTGCCCTCCAAAAGATACATTAACATAAAATCTTTTAAATATGTGGGGCAAATATGTTAGCTATGCCATCTGGCTGACGCCAACTATAAGATCCCATTGACTGTCAGATAAACTTGTATTGCAGACATAAAACAAAGATCCTTCTTGTTTCCTACTTCCTAGTTGAAATAGGACATAATTGAATTTCTCTCTATCTACAGATTTGCTTTGGAGCTTTCTATTCTCTTCCATAGTCTGTCTCCCTCTGTATATTTACCTAAATGTTTTAACTACTATTGCTTATAAGCCTTGATGTCTGATAGGGCAAGACTGTTCCAGTCAGTCACACCCTTCCATTCCTCTTGGCTGGTCTTGCCTCCTTCTACTGTATGGATTCTAAGACTACCTTTTCAGGTTGAATTTTTAAATTCCTCTTACAATCTTGCCAAGATTTACAGTACTTCTTAGACTAATCTACTAGTAGTTGATTATTCATGACAATGCCTACTTCATCCCCGAGTATGGTAGAGCTCGCTCTTTCCTTAGGTTTTTGTATGTTTACTGTTCCATTGTACTCCTCAGAGAGGTCTTACCTTGATCACCACATTTTGTTTTCAAGGTATCTTAAAAGTGTTGTGAATAGGATATCTTCAGTTCTATTTTCTAATTGTTTTCATTAGGGAATGCTACCAATTTTTCATCTTGAGTCAAGAAAACTTGAACTCCTTCACAAATTCTGTTTATTTATAACTTCTCTTCAAGTACCCATAGACAGAATCCTCTCACCTAAAAACGAAGTCACTTCTGTTCATTACATTCTAATTCCTCTATCTCGCATGTCTTCATCTCTTCTTATTGCATTAGTTGGAACTAATATTATATAATACATATAACATATATAATATATTATATTATATTAATAGTTATTAGTTGGAACTAATAACTAGTTGGGACAATATTTCAAGTAGAAGCAAAGGTAGCAGTTGATGTTGTCTTGTTGGTGACTTAAAAGGTCAGGTGTCTAAAATTTACCATTAAGGGTGGGGTTTTTTCCCTAGAGATTCTTTGTTGATACCCTTCTTTAAGTTAATATGACCCCTTGTAGACTTCATGTACAAAGAGCTGTTTTTCTGAATAAATGGTGAATGTCATTGTATTCTTTTCTATTTCGATTACTGTGTTTGAGACTTAGGTAAATAGCTCAAGTGGTAGAGCTCCTGGTTATCAAGTCAGAGACACTGAGTTCAAACCCTGGCACTCCTACAAGACAGAAGAAAGAAGCCTGGCCCAGTGGCTCATGTCTATAATCCTAGCTACTCAGGAGGCTGAGATCTGAGGATCACGGTTCAAAACCAGCCTGGCAAGAAAGTTGGTAAGAATCTCTTATCTCCAATTAACTACCAGAAAACCAGAGGTGGCACTGTGGCTCAAGTGGTAGGGCGCTCACCTTAAGCTGAAGAGCTCAGGGACAGTGCCCAGGCCCAGAGTTCAAGCCCCATGACTGACAAAAAGAGAAGAAAGAGGAGGAGGGAAGGAAGGAAAGAAGGAAGGGAGGGAGGGAGGGAGGGAGGGAGGGAGGGAGGAAAGAAAAAAGGGAAAGAGGAAAGAAAGACCTATTTATATAATTATAACTTTCCCTCAATCTCCTAATATAATAAATAGATAGCATTGAGAGGCTGGCTGGCAGATGAGCATCGTTACATTTCTTAGATAAACTCTACTTGGTTGTGGTATAATATTCATTTTATTCCTTGCAAATTTTGACTTACTAATAGCTCACTTAAGCCTTTTTGGCTTATAATAAAAACCTAGGAAGTGGCGCTGTAGCTCAAGTGGTAGAGCACTCGCCTTGAGCTGAAGAGCTGAGGGACACTGCCCAGGCCCAGAGTTCAAGCTCCACAACTGACAAAAAAAAAAAAAAAAACCTAGCCACCACTGAAATTCTGGGACACAGAACCCAGATAACTGCTTCATATTGTATTTTATTTCTACTTTGTTAAATGTTTGTCTTATTTTTTAGCTTTCTCAACTACTTTGGGTTTTCTCCTATTAAACTTTTCCTGTCATTGCCCAAGCCCTTTCACTGACAAGGACAATCTAACTCTGACCTTAAGCGGGCCAGCTTGGCTAGGATTCTATGCCAATCCCTGCCCCCGATGCCATCCCATGGTCTCTCCTTTGCTCAAACCTCCACCTCCACTCAGCAGTTATTCCCTTTATGTCCAACAAGTGTATACTAATATTACCTACTAGAATACTGAGTGTATGGCAGAGTTGATTCAATGTAACAAATTGCTATATATTCAGTGCACTAGTTGGAATCCCAACATTTTGCAAAAAACTAAAGCTTTAAGGAGATATACACTTAAAGAAAATGTGAAAGAAATAGTAGTAAATTCTTCACTGGCTACTCCATTCTTCTACTTGCTGTGCCCAGCATGGCACACACAGTGTTGTGTGGGCCATGGAGACATGTGTGCAGTAGCCACAGCAATGCCCTTCTGCCCACTCATGCCACAGCAAGATACAAGTGGTGTCTGGCGAAGAACTGGCTCCTGTACTCCAAATTCAAGGAATGTGTGCCCGCAGGTTCCAAGTGTGCATGCCAGGTGGCGGGGAGGGCAGGGCAGGGCAGGGCAGGGCTGGGTAGGTCATCCTGTGGCGTTCTCTTTTTAACTCAGCTGACATTGCTGCCACTCTAAGTATCTCCATTTAAAAAAAGAATCAACAAGAAACATGCTCAGTACCTTACTCATGGAGCTGTAACCCCACTACAGTATCTTTACAATAAAATGAAATTTAAAAAAGAAAGCAGTGCCCCTGAGATTTTTAAAATCATATTATTTTGTAAGCACATTTGAGTTGTCAAGCTTCCTTTACAAATGTTAGCACCACCTTAATGATAAGGTCCCTGCCTGGCCCTCCCCTGGTGCAAGGCCTCTTGGGCTTTATGAGTGGCCACTAACTCATAGCTCTTACAGCTTCCCACCCACCAGGCTCTGAACACTTGTTCTAATGTGTCTACAACCTTGGGTGAGGTACTTAGTATCTATAAGCCTCAGTTAACTTAAAGAAAACAAATGGGCACGAGAATGCCTCCTCTCAGCCAGTCTGGTGACCACGTAGAATGGTGTATGGAAGTCCTGACTGTGCAGCTGTCTGAGGACAGTTCCCTTCCATTTCTTCTCTTCTTTTCCACTTTGTTGCCTCCTTTTCCCCCACTTTCCTCTATCCTTATTAAATAGTTAAATGCCCACTGATTGTTCCTGCCTGTTCCTGTTTCTCTCCTACAGTTTCTGCCTTCTTTAGCCTGAATTTATGCAGAAAATCCAATAGAGAGAGCATGGTGCTGCCACGGGCAAGAATATCTTTGTATGTCTGAATCGCTTTCCTGTGTCAATAACACTGTGCACCTCTATTTAATATATATTTAAATGAATTATCGTATTTGGTGAGAGCAGCACATGTGCGCCCAGCAGAGGCAAAGCTTCAGAGCTCATAAATGTCGAGATTCCTCAGCTGATGCCTCACTCTACGCAGGAGACAGAAAGGTATCATCAATAGTCGCAGGAGACAGTGAACTGCACCGGCTAAGGTTGTACAGATAAGTTGTCAGTGCCAGATAAGAAGCTCGGCTTCAATCCCTTTGTCATAAGGCAGTCAGAACATTTATTTATAAATTGATAACTTCAGGGCAAGAAGATGAGAAACCAAAGATTAAATCAGAACTTACTAACATTATTAGGATTATTTTTATCTTAAGTGTGAACATCACTCTGACCTAAAAGAACATAATTACAATGACAGACAGACAAACAGCTTAATCAACAATGCCTCATGGTTTTAAAAGTGTTTTTGTATGTATTACAGACCTGATTCACCTAAACCACAGAAAATTAACTTACATAAGGAGATACTGAAGCCGGGGAAGTGGCCTCAGCGGCAACACAGCAGCTCTTCTTAGAAGAGCCCAGATCAGTGCCCATCCACTGGGGTAGTCGGTTTGCAGGGTTAGTACATTCAAGCCTCTGGGAGACATTAACACACAGCAAGATGGTCATTCACCTGTATGACTGACAAGGAATGTGGTCCTACTAATGCTAATTGCTGGCTCCGGCCTTGAGAACACAGCAGTGACAAGACAGACACAGTTTTGCTCTCACAAAAGTGTCTACTCCATGGGCAGAATGGAGAGTGTGCTAGGCACACAAGGGGCTAGGCAGGCAGCAGGCTAGCCTCAGGCTGCCTGGAGGGAGCCAGGTATACTCGAGACACTGCATTTTCATACTTGGACCATTTTACCAACAGCGATTCCCTCTGTCCTTAGCATGCACTTCACGGTCCACTTCCTCTCACTATACACAGGAATGAACCGTATGCCCCTTGACTTTCACACATACATTCTGGACTTGGCTTCGTTACACTAAACTCCGTTCTATGCTAAGCTTTCTATTGTCAGAGGAGAAAATTCCTGCTTATCCTTCATAAACTCATTATCTGAGGAAGAAAAAACTGAAGAACTGTCCAGACAGCCTCTCATTCTTAAGCCCATAGCTGCTTCAGTGTATCCCAGAACCAAAGGGTTCACAGCAAAGCTCAGCAGCGGGTCCCAGCACCACAGCCAGACAACACGTCTCATACAAACATAATGTCCCCCTTGTCCCAACCATGGAGAGTGCTCCCCAAGGGCTTTTCTACCCTGTCTACTTCCAGCTGCTTCAAGGCAATTCAGAGAAAACCTGGGCGCATCCTGTACAGTCATAGCCCGTGGTGTCCGTGTGCCCTGGCAGCAGAAGGCACAGACATTCCTGAAGCTGGTCAGTTCCCAGTTCCCAGCACAAGATGATATAATGAACAACCTGGCAGGAGTTCTTCTCATTTTTGTGCTCATTTTTTTCAATTTATTGTTGCAATCTGTTCATACTTTATTGAGATTGTGAAGTGTTCATTTATAGACATTATTTACAATAATGTTCTATTGACTACACTGCCTGAAGAAGATAACCCATTTGGGGGTAGGGTTTTTTTTGTTATTATTGTTAAGCCCACAGTAGCTAAAACAGAAAAGGAACACCGATAAGTCTTTTATTTCTTCACTCTAAAATTTGCTGATCTGAACAGTTTGTCTTGTGAAGCTGAGGTCCCGCTTATGAAAATGCTTGTCAGGCGGCAGGACTGCGCAGTGTTGATGATATGCCTGAGGTACGATGATATGCATTGGTGCCTGCCCTACACTTGACCAATGTCCCACAGCATTGTCAGATGGCCCCAGATGCCAAATCAATCCTAACTGGACTGAGAAGCTCAAAAACAACTGCCAGGCTCCTGGACTCTCACACAGGAGTAAGACTTTGCTTTGGAACAGAGGCTGAGCTCCATGAGAATCTAATATCTAATACCTACCATGCAGGGGTTCAATCAAGGAGTCACCCCCATAGTACCTTGGAAGCCTCCAAGTTCTGCTTAATCTGACCCAGTAGATGAAATACAAACACGAGCCCTAAGGAACCTACATGAGATGACCCTTTCACATCCAGAACACTGCAGGCTGGACAAGAGAAGGAAGCAGACAAGCTATTCAGACAGATCTTAGACAAGTGCCGGCTGTCACCCAATAGCAAGGCCTGGTGAGAGTATGGGCAGGCTGTCCCTGAGAAGTGTGCGCCCATGACAGCGGTGGCCACAATGGCAGTGAACATTCACGGGGGGCTTGGCATGCACCACACTGTTGCCAAGCTCTTTGCTTGTACCATCTCATTTAGCATCACTTTGACATTATGTTTGGTATCAATTATCTTCATTTCACAGGTAGGGAGCCTGAAGCCCAAGATATCGCTGGAGTGGAAACTAACTGGATCAAAGGACTTCACCCTAAGAAGCTCTGAGAGCAGCGGATGGGGACTGGGACCAGGGGACGAGGCCTTGGAGACAGAGGCGGAGGTGTCATGACCAGGGAGGTGACAACCAGACCCTAGACAACATCCACATACACGGACCCGGGAGGATTCCAGAGGAAGGGGGACAAACAGGACTTCAAGGGCCCAGAGTCTAGGGGAGAAAGACTCGCCATGGCTGTGGGCCTGTCTTCTGGTGCGGTTCTGAGGACAGAACTGGCAGGGAAACCTCTCTAGAAATGTAGAGACATTTCAAGCAACTTTTACGGATAGACGGAAACCAACTTGTAAGATGACATCTGCCAGGGCACACACTTAAGAGCAAAAAAATCGCACAGAAATGGATGCTGAGAGGCTGAGAGTGACGGTAGGTGAGGGAGGCAGAGCCAGGAGCACGTGACACCCACTTCTGCTCAAGGGGACAGGAGCCGGACTCAGGGGGGCACAGCCGAGGCCACACCAGCATCAGAGCGGCCCTTGCAGAGCTCTGATCTGACCAGGACCTCTGGGCAGGTCTGGCCCCGATCCCTGTGATGGGACACGCAAATCCCTCTGTTGAGCAGCACTTCTTCCTGCCTGTGCTGCTTCACTTGGACTGCCATAAATAAGGAGCCACACACTAAGGGGCTGAAACAAACGTAGATTCATTTGCTCGCAGTATTGGTCGCTAGAAGTCAGATCAAGGAGTGGCGGCATTGTTTCCTTTGCAGGTCTCCCTTCTTGGCCTACAGATGGCCAAGGAACTCATGTCCTGTGCCTGTGGCCTCCTCCCTATGTGTGCCTGTCTGCAAATTCCCCTTCGTATGAGGACACCAGACTCACTGATTGATCCTAGCATCTCACTTGGACTAGATCGCCAGTCGCCTCGGCTGAGGCCCTATCTCCATATACCATCACATTCTGAGGTACTGGGGTCAAGAGTTTGACCCAAATTATGGGGGGGTGGGAAAACACAGTCCGAACATAACATTCTTCTAGTCCCATGACCCTGAAGTGTTAATACAGTGATGCTCGAGCCCTCGCCCCAGATCTAGTTCTCACCCTGAGTGTCAGATATAAAGCTATGTGCCTGCTTGGTACTGTCACCTAAGTAACCAGAGCCCTCCTACTCTGTATGTGGAGGAAGGCCTCAGGAGCAAGTTTCTGTGGGATTAAGACTTAGGGACTGGGTTGGAATTCTGGTTACCCTACTCCCTGGCTCTGTGACTGTGGGCTGGTCCCGGCTTCCTCCTCTTATCAATGTTATTTCCAGGCTTTGGATAACATTGTGCCTCATGTATGTCAATTACTCTTTAAGGGAGCTGAAGCTGTATAATTCTATTTTTCCAAGTAAGTGTGCTTGAAACACATGAGTTTCAGAACTGGCTGGTTGACATGTACAGAGAAGCCAGCTGGGATCTTGATGGCACTGGCTGCTCATGCATTTGGGTATTTGTATTGCCACCTTGACAACATTTAGCCTTCCTATCCACGAACGTGGTATGTCTCTGCATTCACTTAAGTCTTCTCTAACCTCTCCCACTGAGGTTTTATGGTAATCAGAGTACAAATCTTACACTTCATTTGGTTATTTACACTTACTTTATTATTTTTGATACTATTATAATCAGAATTTTCTTAACTTTGAATCCTGACAGCTGAGTAGCAAATGCACAGAGAAAGAGATTCAAGCAATTTTTTGAGTATGGACCAAGTATCCTTCAACCTTCCAGGACTTGTGTACTAGTGCTAGTGTTTTAGTAAACTATGTGCATTTTTCCATAATACAACACCATATCATCCACAAGTACAGGCATTATTGCTTCTCCCTTTCCACAGGAATGGAAAAAGTGGACCTTCTTGTCTTCTTCCTGATCTTAGCAAGGGAAACTGTCACAGCATAAAGTATGGCGTAAACTGGTTTTTCTTAGATACCTTTTACTCATTTAGGAAGGAGATGCACTGTTATTAAATGAGGCTTGGGTTCAATTTTGTGTCCTGTTTTGTCATGAAGGGACTCTCAGTGTCTTACCTGAAAATTCATTCTCTCTACAGCTGCCAGAATGATCCTGAGATAGTGCAGAGCTACACGAGTCTGCTGTGACTTTGTGCTTGGACTTCAGGGCCCGCCACCCACGCCGCTACCCGCGCCACCACCCGCGCCGCCACCCGCGCCTCTCACCACTTCACTTGGCGCTTTGCCCTTCCTAACAGACTCTGCTACTCTTTCCCTCCACAATTTTGTTTTTTATATCACTTCTGTATTAAATCCAATCCCTATGATGACTCATTTTCCCATATAATTCTTTTAAAATCTTGTGTGATTTTTATCTGGAAAGTTCCACTAAATGCCATCTAGTTGTATTTCCCTTCTGCTGAGAGACCAACATCTATGTTCGTGTGTGTTATTACAACTTCCAGAGTACAGTCCACTCTTACCCTATGGATCTATCTCCCACTGGTAAGTAATGAATTAAAAGGCCTTGTCTTTGGACTACCGACCTTTATTTCACAGCATTTAACATAGAACTTGGCATACCAAACGTTAAAGGAATAAATTAATTGAATGAATTAAGAACTCGTCAATCAATGCTTTGCTTTACTGACAAAATATTTTTCTACAGTGTAAATTTTATTGTACTATCTAGTTACTAAGTATCACATCCTCTACCCCTTTGCAGTCAGAAACCACCCTGCTGTCTTCCCACCCCACCTCTGAGCTCTAGATCGGTTCATTCAACTATCCTCTCAGCTTGTAATTTCATAAGCACACATCCCTTCCCCTATGTCCCAGCCTAATGATGATTCTGTCAGTTACCCCAACGCTCAAGATAGAGCCTTCCAAGTCCTTCTCTCTACATTCCACCACCAAGGGTGGGTGACCCTTTTATTGCTCCTAGGCAACTCTGAAATCCACCCATTTCTCTAGCATTATGCCTCCACCTCCCACCAATCACTCCTGCTTTGCTCCTGATCCTCACTGTCAGCTGGCTTCACTGGGGTCAGATCCACTAGCTTGCTCCTGAGGCTGCTACCTATCTGAAGGCCCTCAAGAAGCATCTACACCTCCAGTGATGAATGCCACACCCCACAGTGGCTGTGCGGGTACCATAATAGCCCATTCCACCACCCCTACCAGTGCTTACCCAGCCTTCTGATCTGAGCTTGAACATCTGACCTTGATAGGAAATCCTGAGGTGGTACTCTCAGGTGAAGGGTGGTCCCCTCATCCAGGCCCAGTCCAGAGCCTCACAGAACCATGGCTCTCTCCCGAGTTTTCATTTCCATTTGAAATAAGCTCTCACTGGAACCAGATCACTGTAGAATACAGGCTACAAGCCTCAGGAAGAAGCAGTGGTACCATGCCCCTTAGCACACTGCACGGGCTCCCCAGAAGGCACTCAGTCCAGTGTGTGCTTAGTAAGATCACCCTCACTGCCCCTCGCAGAAAGAAACGGCTCCACAGGCAGTGCCCGCATCTTGATATGGCACATGGGATCTTTTAGCAGAAACTTCTGTCTACTTCTCTCCCTCATGGGTCTTTGAGTTCACCTGTCTTGCCCTGGCACTCAGCAAACACTGAGTAAACATCTTAAAATACTGGCAGCTACCATGCTAAAAAGCAAAACTTTCCACCAGCAAGGTCAGGAGATGGAGAAGGATTTCTAGCCTGGGCCTGTTCTGCTCAGAGAAGCCAGGCCTAGAAGAGCCAGGAACTCCTCAGGGCAAGGCATCACTACCACAGACCGTACCAGGCTTCAGCAGACAGAGTTTCAACCACCAGGGAAGCCTCGGGGTGGTAAACAAAGGAGGGCCGGCGTCCTCATCACTCAATGTGACCAGCAAGGGCCACGCCATTGCTGCCGTGCCATGAGAAGAAGCCCTGCACTCAGCAGAGATGCAGCCAGAGACAAAGGGGGCAGCTGGGAGAAGACAATCGGGAAGAGCGGCAGGTGCTGCACGGACTCTCACAGGCCTTGGTGACTAAGAAACCACATTCATAAATTAAAAGTACAGTCTTATTTGTCTTAATACATAACCCTCCAGCCAAAATAGATACATCTCTGTGAATCTATTGACATTTGACTCCCCCCCCAGGCTGTCAATCAATGCCCCAAACTGTGAGAAAAGTGAAATCAATTGAGGGTATAATTTGGTCTTTGCAACAGTTGCCTGATTGATTGGTGATGCCTAATGGGAAAGGTTTATGTTATAGCGACAGCAAAAAGAGTCATTTTGTGTTTTCAGAGACACTTGCAAACCTCTACAGTGCCTGTTGTCTGAGTGCTAAGGGCATCCTTTGTTTGGAGGCCCTCAAGGACCTTCGGATCAGAGAACCCAGAACGACCACATCAGGGCCTGATGTACAAAAGGCCCTGTACTCAGGCTCAACCCCTGTGTTGTCTGTCGTACGATCTCCTGGTCACAATGAAAGCACACTGGCTGGGGAACAAGGAGTCCTGAGCGTCTGACATAACTCAGAGGTGCAGCAGCTCTGCAGTTCCAGCACGGTGGTCACTTCTGACAGCTCGGTGCCCGCCTCTGCCACGCTCAGATGCCGCTGATGCCAGGCCAGGGCTCCGCACTCATGTGGAAAAAGGAGAAAGTGCTGCCTAAAGCCTGTCTTTATCACTGCCGGCAAAGGAGGCTCAATCGCTATTACTACCAATGCTTTTTAATCACAACTTTGCTTTCCTTCTCCCATCACACAAGAAAAAGACCACATGATTCCTGAGCAAATCTGGCAGCTGCCTGGATCTGAATAAGAACCTGGATCAGTCCTGCAAGGTAAAAGGAGAACTGAGAGGCTGGGGCCTGGCCCAGCTCCCTCTGCCTACAGCTCCTCCAGGGTCACAGAGGACACGGACACAGCCTTCGGCTGGGAAGGAGGAAAAGGATCTGTGTTTGAGTCACAACCAGGAAGGAACATGCACAGCCACCGACACAGGGAAAGTCACAGAATCTCTAGAACAAATGTATGGCCAAGAAATAGGTTTAAAAAAAAATACAGAAGTGCAAACACAGGCAGAATGACAGAAAATTATAATGTAAGGAGGAGAGAGTTTCAAAAACACAGGTTTAAATAAAACAAGCACAAAACCACTTTGCTGCAGCAAAGCTTGAAAAAGCTTCCTCTTCCATTCACAGCCTTTCGTGCCTTCTCTCTGGGGACAGCTGGGTAGCAGGAAGGCAAAGGCCCACCACAGTGGAAGGCTATGAGAGCCACTGTCTGGGAAAATTCTAGCTCAGTGCCAGGAGACAATGCAGCCCTCAGAAGCTGCCATCCAGCTAAGGACTAAGGACTCCATTCAAATAAAACCCCAGCACTTTTTTTCAAGCATGATCCTCCGGTGCCAGCTCTTCACTGTGGCATAGATGTTCTTGCCTACTAAATTCAGTCATCTTTTTCTAAGGGACAGGGCTCTTTTTATAAGATTCACACCGTCTCTCTGTCAAAACATTAGGAAACAAAAAGAAGAAAAAAGAAGGTTTCCTGTAGGCCTACAACCTGGATCAAACGCTCATTTACATCTTGAGTCTGTTCTTCTAGACTTTTTCAACGCTGACTTCTCAAGGCATGTGTGAGAATGGGATCATATCCTTCCTTCTGGTTTATGATTTGCCCTTTGTTTACTAAGTCACAGCTATCTTTCCATGTTAATATATGGCCTTCTAGACCCTCATTTTTAATGACCCTGCATCAGATGGATTTATCATCATTTATTTAATTAATTCCCTGTTACTGGACATTTATGATGCTTTTAAATAATCCTGGTATTATAAATAATGCCATGACAAAAGATGTAGTCCACACATCTTAGCGCATCAGCCCTTTTTGTTTCTTAACATAAACTAAATATGGAGTGGTTAGATAAAAAGATTCGTCATTGGGCTGGAAAGATGGCTCAGTGGTAGAGTGCTCGCCTGGCATGCATGAGGCCCTGGGTTCGATTCCTCAGCACCACATAAGCAGAAAAAGCTGGAAGTGGTGCTGTGGCTCAAGTGGTAGAGTGCTAGCCTTGAGCTGAAGAGCTGAGGGACAGCGCCCAGGCCCAGAGTTCAGACCCCACAACTGGAAAAAAAAAAAAAAAAGATTCGTCCTGGCATGAAACCAGATAAAGCTCCCCAGGGACAGCCATGTCCCAACATGCAGAATCCGTACAGAAGATCCGTCAGGGGTGACCAAGCAGGGGAAGACTGTGGAGCAGCTCCACTGCCAACACGAGGTCCATGTGAGAGAAAAGGGCCTTGGGTCTGAGAAGTGGCTAGTACTTCACTGCACACAGGTTCCGTAGATGGAGAGAGGGCTGGGAGCCAGGGTGGTACTGTGTTAGCTGGAGAAGGTAAGGAAGCAGTTCCCCACCCAGAGCCTCCAGAATGACATGAGCCTGGGGTTACTGCCACGTGAGAGCTCCAGCCTCCAGAACCACGGGGCAGCAGGCCACTAGGCTTCGTGGTATTAGGTGCAGCCACAGCAGCAGTAAGAAAAAACAAGACATATTTGGATGTTTTTACAGTATGATGCTCCTTCTAAGGCAAACTGTACCATATTAGACCACTGAGTGTGCCCTCCTCTGTGGTTCTGTCTGGGAGCTGTGTGCCAAGCACGAGCCTGTGCAGACCTCACCCTTCTCCTAAGCTTACAAACATGGACTTACCTGACATGGTTCTCACTCAACAGACTACAGATCAAGGTCTGGTGACTGCCACAGACACCTCCTCACTCACCCAACCACAGGCAGCAGTGCCTGTTGCCTGGGCGCCCTGTTTTCCGCATTGGCTCTGCTGGATGGCCTGAACAAAGCAGCCCCGGCAGGGGGCTTCTGTGCCAGAGACCCCAGGGGGCTGGCAGGAAGCCTGAGCTCCACCCCCCAGCCAGCACTGCAACCTGCCCCGCCTGCCAGCCCCCAGCTCACTCTGCTGTTTGCCTTTTGTTCTGATGCCTAAAATCCCAGAGCTAAGTTCAGATTTTCTTTTTTACTCCTGTCCATTCATAGCAGAACGGGGGGGGGGGTCGATGTGGTAATTCTGTAGAGGCAGACAGCACACTTCGAACATGTTAAGTTTAAAATTAAATCTATATATTTCCCATGATAGAAGGCAGGGCCCTCATCCTCAGATAACCACGAACCCCGTCAAGACAGCGTGCCTGCCATACTCCCCCATCCAACACTGCTCTCCAGCTCCTCAGCAACTGCAAGTCCCCCTCCCCTCCACGCCACCGCCACCGCCCTGCAAAACCTCACCTCCCACCTGCCTCCAAGTCAAATACACAAATCGGCATCTGAGGCAAGGAAGAGAGCACGATTCTAAATGAAGAATATTTCAGCCAACGGTGGAATGCCTGCAGAAACCCATCTACCTTGTGTCGCTATGGTAAAGAAGGAAGTCAGTGCTCTCTACAGACCCAAAGACAGTCGAGCACTGCATGCAAAAGAGGAGTGGGAATAAAAAAATCTAATGATCAATCCATCTTTCAGAACAAGACTTCTAGAAGGTGCCACACCAGTGGTGCTATTCTGTGAGGAAGGGCAGCCCTGTGTGGTGAAGTGGATGAACTGCAGGGCATTGTGTCCCCTGCCAGCTGCCCACAATCCCCTCCCTCACGCCAGAGAAGACAGGCTAGGGGCCTGCTTGCCGCCCCCCCCACCCCCGGTGGCAGAAGTTCCAGCTCTGTTTAACAGCCTAGGTGGACTGTTTTATGATGAAGACGGTTATGATGAACTATCCTGAGTTTTTAAATAAGAGCACCTGCCACTGAGTTCCGAACATCCACTACATGTATAATGTCTCCAGGGTTAAGTCAACTGCCCGGCGTGGTCAGGCGCAGCTGTTATGGTGCCTGCCTTACGGGGAGGAGGCTGAGGCCAGGAAGGGCTGATATTCCCTGCAGAGTCTCCGGCTGATGACTGGGAGGCCCCAGTGCAGGAAACTGTTTCTTCTACAGCAAGAACTGGAGCCCCTCGATTCCTCCTCTTTGGAACAGACTCACATATGACCCATGGAACTTTCTGGGAGCCCACTGGGCTCTGGGCACTTGCACACATTACCTGTACTCATACAGCACCCAAGGTAAATCCTACCCCAGACTGAAAGATGGAAAAGCTGATGCTCAAAGACCCAGTGCCGAACCAGCAAGCTGCAGACAAGAGCCGCTGCCCGGTGGCTCTGAATGTAACTGTTCTTTCAGCCATGTCATATGTCCCCAACAGAGACCCAGCAGTCTAAACCTGGGCAGTGAGAGGGGAAGAGAGAGGTATCTGCAGGAGTTATAAAACAGCCATGCAGTGCAGACCCTGCCCTGCCCTGGAAGCCTGGCCCTAACACACGGCCAGACCAAGGCCAGCAGAGGGAGCCTACAGGGTGAGCACCTTTGCTCTTCTCACCTCTGCTGTCTTCTCTGGATGTGAGGTCCCGCCCCAATGGGACTGCGGTTAAGATGCCAGTTGTCAGCTCACGTGACCATGGGTCAGCCTTGAGCTTTGCCTGTCACTTTAGGTACACATTCACTAGGCTGCACCAACAGACGAAGACGACAATATTGAAATGGTCCCTATTCTCTATCAAGAAACCCCAAAGGCCAGCCGCAGAAACAATGGCAGCCCCCCCCATCTACTTTGCACACATCTGTGCACAACCGCACATCCTAGGCCAACCTCGATAAACTCATGGTTCCCCAGACTAGTGCTGGCCTGACTGCGCTGCCCCAGCCTCAGCGCTGCCCCACGTGGGGCTTCCGGAAAGTCTCTCCACGTGCTCCAATATGAGCCAGACAGCGGATTTTCATTGCGGTGTTCCTGGCAAGAGTCTGAGTTCCTTAAAGATAGTCCTATCTCATTTGGTCTGTAGTCTCAGGACTGAGTTCGGGGCTTAATACATAGACGTTCAATAAATATTTACTGAATGAGCCAAGAATGATGCAACGCTACGCAGCCAGCCACCACGGCAATAATGAAATTAGAGAGGGAGGAGGGGAAGGCGCACAGTCCTGTGGTGACAGTGGTGACAAGCACCCGACGGGGCGAACGTCCTTAATGCCGTGGAATTGTACACTTAGAACGCTATGCTATGCGCACTTTACCACAATGTGTGAGCCGCACAGTCGGTCCTCCTTCGGCTGCACAGAGCTGCCTCCTTCCTGCAGCCAGGCGCCACTGGCACTGACCGCCTGCCTGGGCGACTGCAGCCCTCCCAGAGCCATGCCCCAGGGCCGTGGGCCCTGTTCCCTGAGTGAGGTACACCAGCCTGCTCTACCTCACAGTGATATCAAGAGTGTATTTCGTGAGGCCCTAACCTGGCTGTGAACTCCTCACATAGAAGGACGGCCCTCACCCAGAGCTGCACCAACAAAGAGCAGTGGTCCAGCAGAGGGGTCATGTCAGGCTCTGCGTGGGCATGTCATTTCCCACCAGGGACACTAAGTCCAAGTCCAATGCCGGCTCCCTGCCTACTCACCCATCTAAAGAGTGCTGGAGTGCTGCGCGGTAACATCAGAAAGCAAGTGAGGCAGGGCAGAAGGCCGGAGTATGTGCAGAGCAGAGCTGCGCCTTTAGTGGAAGTCAGCCTTGGGGTACCCTCTGCGCCCTGAAACCAGATCAATCTATTATGCAGAATACATTTCCCATTGATTATCAAAGCACCTGTTTCAATAAATTGTCTTTCAAAGGGGAAGTGGGGAAAGCAGGCACACGAAGACTAATTACCAATTCAGATCTCAAAGGATAGAATGGATAAGGTCAATGAAAAAGTCTATTAACTCAAGGACCAAAAAGAGAGCGGTAAAAAGGTTACTGACTTAGAAAGGAGATTTTTAAGAAAAAGGGAGAAGAACTTGGGATTAATTAACAAGTGGAAAAAAATTATGAGGATCTAAAAATACCTCATCAAAGAAAACTTCTAACTTCAAGCCTTAACGAACACAAGATATGAAGAACTAAGAAAGATTAAAATCTTTATCACACATCAAAGTATGTGGCATCAAGTAGAGAGCCACCTCGGGACCCCCACACCTCCGTGGTGTGCGAGTGCTGTCAGCCAAAGTGGTTCTAGGCAGTGGGGCATTAAGAGACCTAAGACCCAGGCCATGATTTTCACCGGCAGACTTCATATAAAGGGCAGCTCTGCCCCATGATTACTCCCTTCATTCCAGGACTAACTCCCTTCACTTCATGTCATCTGATGTCAACCCACACGTAGAACAGAACCTTCTAATAGCCGAGTAAGGTCCTCAACTTCCACAGTGCCAAACTCAGCTGGTATTTTTCATTGTTTTCCCACTGGATCTACCCATCAGAATCACAACTTAATGGATATTCCTTTGGTTTCTGTGACCTATCTTTTTGTTAATCTCTTCATTTTCCAACCCTGATACACTGAGGATGCAGAACTCCAGCACTGGCCCCATTTCTTCTCCTGGAAGATCACTCTCCGAGTGATTGGCGTCCCTTTGGGGCTGTCTTTTCCCCTTACCTTGGGCTGTCATGTCTCCATCTCTGGCTCACTCAGTTGGACAACTAGTGATTGCCCTCAGGGTTTGCCTGTCACATTGCAGGCACAGACTCAGCAGGTCTAAGCAGAGCTCAGTACACACCTGCCACGTACCTCTGTCCAAAAGCCACCAGGCCAAAAACCAAATTCTACCTCTACCGCATTGTATCAGTCTCTGGTTTGTGGATCTAACTATCTGAGTCCATCTTCTATGTCTAGCCATTTTTAACACTGGGTTCAGGCTTATATTATCTCTTTGCTCCACATTTGCAGCCAGTGTCCCTCTCTCAAATTTAAGGTTAGCAGGCTGCTGGAATTCTGGGGCTACAACACAGTTAATGTACAACATCTGGCCAGGAGATTAAAAAGCCTCCATGTGGCCTGGCCTTACTTGCTGGTAGCAAAAAGGCAAAAGGATCTTGAGAATAAGGACATATTGTGCAGAGGAGGGAAGTATCCCAAGTGCTTCAATCCTGACATCCACTTTAGGAAGTGAGTGCTACTTCATTTGACAGATGAGGAAACTAAAGTATACAGAGTTGAAGTGAGGCCTGGGATCACATCCATGTCAGTAGTGAAACCACAACTCAAGCCAAGGCAACCTGCCTGGAGCCCATGCCACGAGCCACTCTGTTCAGACCTCTGTCTTCCTCTCCTGCATTGTCACTCATCACTTCCCCACTAATATATGGCCCAAAGGGATGAAAGCATTTACCCCTCTGCACCTTTCCTCATTCTTGCTGCTGATGTACTGTGTTCCAGACCAGTTCTTAGGGCATTGGCTCACATTTCCCAGGGAACCCATGCACCATCTCCTTCAGGAGCACCTTCTGTACACGCCCACGAAGGTTCAGCTGGTGTGGCACAGACACCTCAGAAGAATGACATTAATCATGATGCCTGACAGGCAAGATAGGAAACTGGCTAACGCCAACCACTGTGGGTTGTCTGTACTGGTCAGGCTGATGGCTTCCTGTGCAGAGAACTTAGTGGAACACTGATTATGAGTGCCATTACTCCAATGTCCTGGTGAGAACTTAGAATAAGACATACTCTTCTTTAGTAACAAGGACACTGACTTAAAGATCTTTCCTCCATATTTCCTCTTGACCTGTACACTCCTCCAGGGCCCTTCTGAGTCAGGGCACAGGCTGGGGAACAGGGTAAGCAATGGCAGACAGGTGAAGAAGCACAAGAGCCTCACTTTGGAAGGCCCGGAGTTCACGAAGCAGACTGGATTCCAAGCAAACATGAGGAACCGTGGTCAGTGGTCAATGGATGGCACCAGGAGTGGAGTCTCATGAGAGGTGTTTCTAGTGAAGCATATCCCAGACCACCCCGTTGTCTGGGGACAGGCAGAACAACTCCAAGGGTGAGGCCACGGACTGGCCTGTAAAGCTAAGAATGGTAGAGGAAAGGGATGGAAGATCGGGACTGGTTCTTATCCTCTGTGCCTAGAGCTGGGCTGACTCACCAGCTGGCCTTCTTCTGAATGTTTCTCTGGCCTCCTCCCCTGGGCAGCCACTCTTCTGTGGCTGGGCTTCCATTTGCTGTGTGTCCCCAAATCCCTCTCCACCTTACCAGAACTCGGATGGCATCCATGCAGCAGATGGAGGGAAGGCAGTTCGCCCTAAACCTCTCCAGAAAAACTGCCATACATTCTCCAACATGCTACTGAATATAAAACCCAGGTTTCTGAATCGCTCAGACATTCGTATCCGCTGCAGGTCACCTTGATTTTCATCCTTTTACCAGGTCACAGGACCAAGGGGTTGAAGGGACAGTCCCTGGTCTAAAACCAGTGCATACAGGGGAGGCCTGTGTTCAATCCCTATCACACGCACCCCAAAGAAACAACTCCTGATTGGATTGAGGAGGTTGGATCTGAAGAATGAATGTCAACATTATGTTACACGGTGGACAGGCAAAGAGAGAACAGCTAAGTCCCTTGGGCAGTACTAGTGATAACAACAATGCAGTGAAGGATGATTGGTTGTGTCACAGGTTTTTATGAGAGGGTTACAAAAGTAAGAGTTAAGTGGTCTAGAGATTGAAAGGAGAAAGGGGAATGGTATTACACAGATCATGTGCCAAAAGGGCGATGGGAAGACTTGACACCCTATTTAATGTAATTCTCACCCTGGCCCAAGACAGGCAACTTGATTGCCAATTAAGAAGTATGGAAACTGAAACTATAAGAATTAACTGCTTGGGCTGGGAAGGTGGCTCAGTGGTAGAGCACTTGCCTTGCATGCATGAAGCCCTGGGTTCGATTCCTCAGTACCACATACACAGAAAAGGCCAGAAGTGGCACTGTGGCTCAAGTGGTAAAGTGCTAGCCTTGAGCAAAAGCAGCTCAGGAACAGCGCCCTGACCTTGAGTTCAAGATCCAAGACTGGCAAAAAAAGAACTAACTGCTCAAATCTGTCTCCCTGGTGAAAAGACAGTTACTACACTGGACATGTTGGGTTTATAGGGCCAAGGGGCTGCTCAGGCATCCATGTGAGCATATCCAAAGACACTTAGGATGGAGACAAAGGTAAAGGATGGAGCTGAGAATGAGTGTGGTGATGATAACATATCATGAGTATGAACGATCACCTCTTCTTTCCTCATTTCAAAACCAAAAGGCCATGCAAAAGCCCACGCAAAAGCCCACCAGGTGTTTTTACAAAGAAACTACGCTGGTCTGAGCTCATTTCCACTTTCCTGGTGAGTGGCTGAGGGAAGGTTTTCAGCCTGCAGGAGGGCTCTGCTCAGAACCAACCTGCTCCACCAACAGTGGGACCCCAGCACCCACAAAACAGGACAGAGGACCTAGCAGCCAGTTGGTGAAATGAGGCCAGGCCACCATCTGTGCTCCTGAACACTTTTCCCCTCCACCAGGCAGCTCACTCAACCAAGAGGCTAACGACAGGCTGGGGAAGGCACGGAGATGTCTAATTAGTGTGACATCCTTATCACTGTCGCCACATGGTCTCGCCTTTCAAAGTGATAGGGTGACTTTTAATTTTCAATACTTTTTGTAATTGAGGTTGAGGTTGACAAAACATTAACTATTTTATAGTGAACGATCCAGGAGCAATGAGTGCATTTAGAGTAAACAATTCAGGGGCATTTATGGTGTCATATATCTGCCACTTCTATTAAGGTCCCAAATTCTTCCATCACCCCAAAAAGAAAGGTTGTGCCCTTTAGGCCACCGCTCCCCAGTTCCTGCTGGGGACCCGCAGATACCAATCAGCAATTTGACTATTCTGAATATTACATATAAACAGCATCACATACATCCACTCCCTTTCACTTAGCACATTCTCAAGCCTTACCCCTGGTACATTACCCACATTTCCCTCATTCCTAGGGCTGTATAATGGCATCTGTTGGTAGGTATCTGGGCTCTTTCCACATTTTGGCTATTGTGAATTACACTGCTCTGAACATGTGTGCATTTGCTTATTTGAACACTTGCCTTCAGTTCTCGTTTCTCCATACCTTGGAGAACAGTTGTATCATATGGTAACTGCATGTATCACTTTTGGAGAAACTAGCAAGCCCCATTTCTCCACATTCTTACCCATACTTGTTAGCTTCCAGGTTTGTTTGTTGATTTGTCCACATTCTAGCCATTCTGGTACCTATACACTGTGGTTTTGATGTTCTCTGTAATTATTTTTCATTTCAAGTATAATTAATTTTCACTGTATAAAACTAATCGTTTTTGTTGACCTAAAAATAAGTGAGCTTGCTCATGGTTCGGCAGCAATGTACACAATCAACTTACCTCCCTCACTGTTAATGCCCCACCTGTCTCCAAGGGGAAGCGGGCACCCCTGGAGGACAATCAGAACTGGAGGAAAAGCCAGAACGCCCCCTGAAGGAAAGCATGTGGAGGGCAGCCAGTCTGCAGCTCAAGGTCTATTGATTCCTCTTCCCCTAACGAGGTCCCCATTTCCTTTAGGGGTCACACAGCTCCAGTACCTGGGTCAGCTGCTGTGGGTGGGAGTGGCCACACCCAACCTGAAGCCCTCCTCGGCTTGTCCCACCTGCCAATCATCCCAACCATGTGACTTGGGTAATAGAAAAGCAGGTCTAAGATGCCTTGTCATCTTACACCTAGGAGAATATGGGCCTGGGGTTAGTCAGCTGTGTTTTTCCAAATGCAGCCTAAAGATGACATGCATCTGCAACAAGAAGAGGAGAGAGCAGAAAACAAACCCACACCTGAATTCTTCCATTAATGAGCCAGTATATTACCTCTGAGTAAACCACATAGCGGGAGCTTCTACCACTAACGACATAAAGATTCCTGGCACAGAAATACTGGACTCAGAAAGACCCAGCTCAACAGTACAATCTTAATGACTGCAGGAACGGCAGGTGCAGAGAGAAGGGGATGGAGGGCTACTCCAGGTGCAAGGGGCATGAGCTGCCGCCCAGACCCCCAGTGGGCGTCTGAGGCTGAGTATTATGTGCCAACAAAGAGAGTCTTGAACGCTTCTGTTCTCTGCACTTCCTGTGGCACCAGGAAGAGCACAGCCAGGCTGAGACAAAGGACCAGCCTTGCAGCCCTCTATGGGATGCCCAGCACAGAAAGATGCTGTAAGATGCAGTGACGGGGTGAATATGACTCAAGTTTCCTGCCTGAACCCTGAACCAAGGCTGATCTGAGAAGCCCCATTCTGTGCCTGCAAGGAGGAGCCTGAGCCCCAGCCTAGCCTCCCTCCTGCTCGGCTCCCGGGGGCGGAGTGCAGGGGCATACAGATCAGCAGGCACCCACCGTCATGGGTAGGTCTCTGGCTAGCAATCAAAACATCTTCCGCAGTCTTTACATTCTCATGCATGAGGGTTACAGCTATATTGCAAACTACAGGCAAAAGGTGGCGAGGGGAAGTAGGGCCGAGAGTACTAAATAAAGATGTAGCCGTGTTCACCCTGGAGTTCTTACTATTTGTAAAATGAGAAAGGAACTAGGAAACGGCTGGAGATTCATTTTCCAAAAAGAACATAACTTAAAACCAAGGCGTCACTGAGGGTCTGTGATTATCTATGCTTACAGCTGTATCCTGTTAAATCTTACAGGAGCTGTTAATACCAAGAACCAGAAATAGAAAGGAACAAAAGTAGCTGCTAGAATCAGAGACTAAAAACAAAACAAAACAAAACAAAACCTCAGGCCTCTGCTGCGAAGGTGCTCCTGCTCCCTACAGGCTTCACACAGGGCAAGGCCTGGCTGCGTGGATAAGCCATGGGGGAGCAAGCCGGGAGGCAAAGGCTCTGTATTCCTGAGAACAGTCCGTGTGCCATCTTCCAGGGCCATACATCATTTTTATAGCTCCCCATGCATTGAAAGTGAGACTCTGATGGAGGTCGTGGCACACTAAGCCTGGGCAGGGCCTCCGTGCAGAAACTCTCTGCGGTGCTGGGGATCAGTGCTCGTGCTCAGGAGCACTGCTGCAGTCGGTGGTACCAGGAAAAGGCTCTGAACCCAGACTTGGACACAGGATGCATTAACATCTGAGGGGCAAGCAAATTTGTGTGGAAGTTGACTGCAGCAATGGCTACCACCTACCCGAGAAAGCCGATGCACAGGGGAGTCCTGACACAGGAGATAAAGAGCCGGGCCCAAGTACTAGCAGGCCTGAAAGCAGGGACACACCTAAAACACAGCAGAGCAGAGCAGAGCCCACTGGACCGACGGGGAGCTTTCCATGAAGGGAGGAGGAGACCCAGGAGAGGTGGGACTAAAGAGGCAGCTTGTATCTGATTGCAAAAGGACTTGGATTTCAGTTTGAACTGCCTCTGAATAATGGAAGAGGATTTAAGAAAAGAAAAGCCTAATTAGATTTGAGCTTAAGAGATATTATAATAGTAATAATAGCAGTTGACATTTACTGAGCACTTAGTAACGCTCTACACCGTGCTAAATACCTTACAGAATTTAGAAAGTCTCCGGCACAAGGTAAGTTAACTATTGCCATTATTACAAATAATTCCCTTAATAATCCTACCAGGAAAGCACTATCACTTCCTACTGTAGAGATGAGAAAGCTAAGGTTCCAAGAGCTGAAGATGAGGTTGACTGAGGTCAGCAGCTAAGAGGTTGGGTCTGAGAGTCCAACTACAGAAACTGTCTCTGAGCTACAACCCTTACTCATGATGGCAGAGAATATAGGAACAAAATGGAAGCCAGTAACCAGCCATATCTGCTGGTTAACAGCCAACACCAGGGACTAAGCTGGCTGAGACAGACACAGGAGTCACAGAATACACATCACATTGTCTCTCCAATCTGCAACTTAACTTGATTCATAGTGAACAATCGCACCCAATTACCAGATATGATGCAGAGTTTATAACTGCAAGAAAGAAGAAAAGAAGGCACCATGCAGCAAGGGCATCAAAAGCCAGACCCATGGGTTACAGACATTTGCTCAGCACTCAATGCCTTATAAAAATCGGTATTACATACCCCCTGTCAGAGTACCGAGCTGCTCCTCCAGGGGGAAACCAGCCTCTCCCGTGAACATCTGTGGCCCTAGTCTAAGATACACACACACACACACACACACACACACACACACACACACACAATGTCCAGGCAGGAAATACGCTTAGCTACTCACGCACATGGAGATGTCTCAGGTATAGGGGAACGTTAGAGACAGGAGGAGATGTCTACTGGGCACACAGGCCACACTCCACCTGCCTCCGCTGCTCACTAGGAGGTGAAATCCGGTGAGTGGCTCTGAGAAGCACACGCAATGGGTGCTGCACACAGTCAGAAAAATGGAGTGCTCTCATCAATGCCTGTCCTGCAGACAAGCCTTGTAAATTCAGTAGGTGGAAGACCATTACTATAATTGCTCAGAAGATGTCAGTTTGGTAGATAGGTGCAAGCGGACAAATGAGAAGGAGAAAAGAAGGATGAGCTTCAGGGACTTTTCCACTAATGTACCATTTGCCATAAACAGCATAATGGCCTCTTAAGAGTCCTGGACAAGTCAGTGGCATTCAGTACATCCATAGGCTTGCTTGGCTCTCACTACTAGCTAATTTCAGAATCTGTCGACCATCCCCCAAATCCTTTACCCGTAAGCAGTCACTCCCAACCTCCTCCTCCCCTCAATGCCCTACCAGCCTCCGTCTGCTCTTGGTCTTATGGGCACACTCACATAGAATTTCCCACCCATGGCATCATACAATAGGTGTCTGTCTTCTTACACTTAAGTTTTCGAGAGTGTTTTGAGCTGTGTGTCCATGCATCAGCATTTTATTCTTTTTTCTGGCTAAATAATACTCTAGTATGGAAATGAAAAAAAAGCAGCCTGGTTATCCATCCACCAACCAAGAGACATGGGAGTTCTGGTTATTCATCCATCAACAAAGGGACAGGTGTTTGGTCCACTGTTTGGCTACTACAAACATTCATGCCCAAGTTCTTGCCTAGACATGTTTTTACGTGGACATTTGTAGTCTCTTGAATACATATCTAGTATGTGTTCACATCTTAACTCAGTATTTAAGAACTACCTAACTACTTTCCAATATACCTAGAGACTGCTTTTGTTTTGTTTTGGTTTGGTTTGGCTTTTTTGATGTGACATAAAGTCAAATTTCTTAGGATTTGCTGGCAAAGAAAAATGTGGTATCGGGGCTGGGAAGGTGGCTCAGTGGTAGAGCGCTTGCCTTGCATGCTCGAGGCCCTGGGTTCGATTCCTCAGCACCACACATAAGCAAAAAAAGAAAAAAGCCGGAAGTGGCGCTGTGGCTCAAGTGGTAGAGCGCTAGCCTTGAGCTGAAGAGCTGAGGGACAGCGCCCAGGCCCAGAGTTCAGGCCCCATGACCGGA
Organism: Dipodomys ordii; assembly: GCF_000151885.1. NCBI lineage: Eukaryota > Metazoa > Chordata > Mammalia > Rodentia > Heteromyidae > Dipodomys > Dipodomys ordii. Next base: position 10,736,679 of record NW_012267298.1, read on the forward strand.
CCCAAAAAAAAAAAAAAAGAAAAATGTGGTATCTATTCTAAGGTCGCCTAGTTTCAATCAAGTCTCAAAATCAGAGTACCCTATTTTCTACAGACAACCACTCACATTTCTATGGAAAACAGCACTTACTGCTCACAGGAAAATCATCCCACAAGAGGACGCCAAAGAAAATTCATCCATTAGCTCCAAAAATAATTGGTTTTTGAATTATAAACTTCCATTATGCAGAGTCAGTAAGAGATTTATGCTTTCTTTAAGGGAAAAGGAACAAGCAGAAATTGGCATCAGCGAGTTTGTCAGCTCCTGCTGCATAGTTAATTAGTCTATTATGCAATTAAGCAAGCAACAATGCTGTTCAACTTACATGCTTGACCAAGGTCTGAACAGTTTGTTCCAGGATGTTTCTTACTTTAAATCATTCACCCAACCCCCACAAAAAAAAAAAACAAAAACAAAACTGATGCCAAAATTTGGAAGCTTACATATAAGCTCACACTCCAAAGTAATCTGCACTTACTGATAAGGACAATTTTAAAAGCAAAAAAGTAATTGAGTTTCAGTACAGGCAGATAGAGCTAAAGGTCTATATGTGAAACCACAGAATCTGAAGTTCAAATTTGGACACTGCCATGAAACATCATAGCCGTGTGCACACACGCGCGTGTGTGTGTGCTTTTGTGCTCAAGACCAGTGCTCTACCACTTGAGTCCCAGCTTCACTTCTGGCTTTTTTGATGGTGAACATAATAAGAGTCTTACAGACTTTCCTGCCCAGGTTGGCTTTGAACCACGATCCTCAGATCTCAACCTCCTGAGTAGCTAGAATTACAGGTGTGAACTACCAGTGCCCAGCAAATGGAACCATCTTAAGCAAATGTTGAAGTCACTCAAAGCTCCATCCTGTGTACAGTACATCATGATAGCATGTGACCATACTGCCAGGCCTTCTGGAATGTATGTGTGCAGCGAGCACTTTGAAAGGATTGGGGATAATAAGGAAGAAGCTACTCTCCTATTCACACACTTGTTAAGCAAGGACTACTTATGCCCCACACTGGTCTATGCTTCGTGGGACAGAGACACAGACACAGACACACACAGACACACACACACACACACACACACACACGAGAGTCAGAGCCTGGACCCAGAGGGGGGAACGATCAGTGTGCAGCATGCGCTGAGGCACAGAGAAAGCACAGTGCACTGAACACATTGCAAGTGGAATGGTGAGGAAAGGTCATCACAAAGATGACTCCAAATGTAGAGAAGTTGTTTTAATCAATGGCACTGAGGAATAATTAATATGCAATAAAGTGTTGTCGCAGTAAGCATATGCAAAACAATCTCTGACGAATGAACTCATTGCTGTAACCAACACAGAAGTAACATGCAGAAAGTCTCCACCACCTCTGAAAGCACCTTCATGGCTCCCCAGGTCAGTGCCAGTGTCTGCCCAGCAACCATACCTCCAAGCAGAATCAAAGCACCTGTGTGCCTGTGTGCCTGCCTGCTAAAGCCCAGCGTGATGGATGTGACCGATGCGTGTGTGGCTGGGTGTACCCATGGTTGGTTTCTTTTTCGTTGCCCCAGTGGGATTCCATCTATAGGCATCCTGCAGCTACTTCTCCAGTCCCCAGACCACAGACACAGTGCTGTGGAAACTTACATTTTCATTTTCTAGGGTAAAAACCTAAGAGCGGAACTGACTGGCCATAGGGTAAGAAATAGTTTAATTTCATAGGAGACTAAATATTTTAATATTTTACCTTCTCGTTACCAATGTTGGAGAGTTCCAGTTCCTTCATAGCCTTAGCAACAGTTAGAATGATCATGCCTAACAGAGGAGGAGGCAACAATGCTTGATAAGAAATGTACTCGTTATCTTGCCCATGTAATTGTAACCCCTCTGTACAGTATTTTCAAAATTAAAAAAAAAGAATGATCACTCCTTAGTTTTGGTCACTTTAATGTTCTAAGGTTCTACAACACAACTCATTATGGTCTTAATTTGTACTTTCCTACCAATAAATGATGCTAAGCTTCTTTTCAGGTGCCTAACTGCTATTCATGTGGATTAGTTATTCAAATCTTTTGCCTACTTTGAAAACTTGTTTCGTTGTCCTATCACTTATTGTGAGGGTCTTATGAATATTCTAGATAGACATTTTTGCAAATCTTTAATTCAAGATCGAAGCTTGCTTTTTCATTCCCCTACAAGTGATTTTTAAAGGTTTTATTGCTTAGGAAATCAAATTTACTATTTCATTGTTTATGGTTCGTGCTTTTTTCTTTTCTTTTTTTTGGGGGGGTCCAGTTGTGGGGTCTGAACTCTGGGCCTGGGCGCTGTCTCTCAGCTCTTCAGCTCAAGGCGAGCGCTCTACCACTTGAGCCACAGTACCACTTCTGGCTTTTTTTTCTGCTTATGTGGTGCTGAGGAATCGAACCCAGGGCCTCATGCATGCAAGGCAAGCGCTCTACCACTGAGCCACCTTCCCAGCCCTTGGTTCATGCTTTTTTAAATTTTAAGTAATCTTTGTGTGACTTCTCCCCAGCCCTGCCAAGAAGAAAAGATTTGCTTCAGTGTTTTCTTCCAGAAAATTCACTGCTTTAACTTTTATATTTAGGTCTGTGACCCATTTCAATGTAACTTTTAAGTATATAGAGAATCAAAATTTATTTTTTGCATGCTGATAATTAGTTCTTCCAGAATCATCTGTTGAAAAAAAAACAATCGATCATATCTCCCTTTAACTCACCTTGGCACATCTGACTGTCTATGAATGGCCTGCTGCTGAGCTGCCTGTTCTCCTCGCATTGATCTCTGCATTATCTTTATGCCAATACCACCCTGCTTAATTACTGTGCCTTTACTGTCTGGAACAGTTCAGCTCCTGTGGGGCTCCACATAAATTTTAGAGTAAAAGCAATCAATTTCTTTATTTAAGAAATCAGCCTGCTGGAAGTGTGGAGAGCGGTGCGTTGAATGTGAAGCTCTGGTGGCTAGAGCTGTGGTGTCCACCCAGGGCCATGCTCAGCTCTGCAGGCTCCTCTCTGTTTAGCTCTTTTTTCCCTCACATCAGCCTCTGTCCTTTCCAGTGTGCAATTCTTCTAGTTCTGAAATCATCTCCAAGTATTCAACTGTGTGGTTTTATAATACATGGTATTCTTAATCTCATTTTCCATTGATAACATACAGAAATAAAAGTGCTTTTTAATCAACCTTATGGTTGATAAATTAACTTAGTCAAATAGACTTTCTGTAAATATTTCTGGTAATATTTTCATGAACAAGGAGTTTTATTTCTTCATTTCCAGACTGGGCACTCTTATTTTTATTTCATTTCTGATGTCACTAACTAAACTTTCTGTACAAATGGTACATCAAAGTAGTGAGAGTTATGCCTAGCCTTCTAACCAGCTTTCAGAGAAAGGAGGTCAGCAATAAACACAATGTTTCTTCTAGATTTTTCTCTAGGTTTTTCTGCAGATGCCACTAGCAGTTTGAGCTCAGGAACTTCTCCATCTTGTTTCCTCAGGGTTTTGATATGCTAAAAACGTCAAATATTTTGTCAAGGGTTTTCTAAATGCATTGGTGTTGCCATGATTCTTATCTCCTTTATTCTATAAATATGGTGAAGTGTACTGACTGAATTTTGAATGTTTAACAAAGCTTATATTCTTAACATAAATCCTACTGGATCATGACAAATTGTCCATTTTATATATTGCTTCATTTTTCCCCCTTCTTTTAAAAAGTACAAGTCTAACCGGGTGCTGGTAGCTCACGCCTGTTATCCTAGCTACTCAGGAAGTTGAGATCTGAGGATCAAGGTTCAAAGCCAGCCAAGGCAGGAAAGTCTATGAGACTCTTATCTCCAATTAACCACCAGAAAACCGGAAGTAGCACTGTGGCTCAAGTGGTAGAGCCAGGTGCTGGTAGATCACACCTGTAATCCTAGCTACTCAGAAGGCTGGGATTTTATGATTGTGGTTTGAAGCCATCCCAGGCAGAAAAGGTCATGAGACTAGATCTCCAATTACCCACCTAAAATATGGAAGTGGAGCTATGGCTCAAAGTGGTAGAGCACTAACCTTGAACCAAAAAAAAGCACAGAGACAGCACAGCACCCAGGCCCTGAGTTCAAGTCCCATTTCTCTCTCTCTCCTCTCTCTCTCTCTCTCTCTCTCTCTCTCTCTCTCTCTCTCTCTCTCACACACACACACACACACACACAGTATAACTCTATTGGTGGAATCTATCTGCTCATTATAAGGATTTGTGCACATGTGGTCATGAGTGATACTGGTCTATACTTTCCTTATGATGTCTCTGCACCTGAATAGAGTGAGCTTCATTAAATTACTAGGGATTATTTCTTTTCAATTTTTGGAGACAGTTTTTATAAAAATTGGCATCTCTGTTGGGTGTCAGTGGCTCACACCTATAATCCTAGCTACTCAGGAGGTTGAGATCTGAGGAACATGGCTCAAAACCAACCCAGGCAGGAAAGTACAAGAGATTTTTTTTT